>NC_135655.1:37253967-37553967 GCF_964188315.1 Podarcis muralis
AAACTTTCATCAGCCTTGACTGGCATAGCCAACATTCAAGAATAATGGTGCTCCCTTCCACCAGAACTACTACTCATACAGGTACCACTGGCTTCTATAGCTTTGACCAGAGGAGCAGCTAGTAGTAAACTGGTTTCTGCTGCCTCATGCTCTACAAAAAGAGCCCTCTTATTATTATGCTGAGATGTAGCAGAAATGGTTGGATTCCTCACCCCTTATGGTGCACTCACCATACACATGCAGACCTCTCTCTGATACACACACCACATATATACAACCACACATCCATTTCTCACCAAGTGCACCTTCAAGTCTGGTTCCATGTTTATGAGGCCCTTGGATGCAGGGCATCTGGGGGCCCCTGGGCCCCCTCCTTTCCTCCTTGAAGCATAGCTCTTGACCCCATTGATTTGAACCAAAACAAATTTTGAGCACAATCACAAGTTGATTTTGGTGGGTCAGCCATTTAATTTAATGGTAACCCCTACACAACTGCCTTTGGGTAAGTCCCATTGAACTCATCAGGGCTTACTTCTGAGGAGACTCACATATATGATTGTGCTCCTCCAACTCCTCCATTCTTCTTTCATCTTAGAGAAACCTCGACATTCTTCTTCGTAAATTAGGCATGCTTATTGTCAAAATCAAATAAATCATTTGAAGGTGGAAGCTGAAGGAAGACCAGTGTACTAAGTAATGTGCTGAAACAGGCACCAAGATTTTTAAAGAGGTCTATGGATGAGTAAAGTAAGTGAGATCACCGTTGTTAATAGGGCCATTGGACTAGTCCATCATTATGACCTGTTTAAATGGAGGCATCGAAAATACAGGCACAAGGTAACTAGAGGAGGAGATGAACAATTGAGAATGAGTTATATGTCCCCCTTTCGTGCAAGCGGATGGAATTTAGGCCAATTAAAGATCTGCAGTTTTCACTTAAGTGACAATCAATATAATGAGTCATATGAATTAAAGATAACCACCAATCCAATTTTGGGAAGATCTAACTTCCTCTCACGGCATTCTGATTCATGTTTAGCCAGGAACCCTTCTCCCCCCTGGTCATTTACTGATGCATAATCTCAGAGAAATCAGCACTTGTTTGCTGAATATGCATGTGTGAGGCATTATTCATGTGAACACCAATTTTTTTAGCCTAGCTCTATCGGTGCCCCCGATGCTGCCCTGACCTTACCACTGCCTAGATTTGCCACCACACTGTCCCAGCAAACAGCAACAGCACCAGTACCAGGTGACCAGTTACCACACTGGCTGCCTTGTTCTTCAAGCCTTACGAAACACCCTTTCCCATGTAGTTTAGTAAAGGAGGACGGGGGATGCAAGAAAAGACAATGTTGTTATGTTATGTTATGTTATGTTATGTTATGTTATGTTATGTTATGTTATGTTATGTTATATGTTATGTTGTTATGTTGTTTTGTTTTGTTATGTTATGTTATGTTATGTTTTATGTTATGTTGTTATGTTATGTTGTTATGTTGTGTTGTGTTGTGTTGTGTTGTGTTGTGTTATGTTATGTTATGTTATGTTATGTTATGTTATGTTATGTTATGTTATGTTATGTTATGTTGTTATGTTATGTTATGTTGTCACCACTTTTTCCTCAGACCAGAACTCAAGGCAGCTTACACAAATTAAAACAGCACAGATAAAATACAAAAGACAGTTAAAACTGATGCATTCTAATACTGCAGACAAGACCTTTCATTGTAACTTTCTAATCTTTCTCTCTCATTACAGTATTTATTACCGCTCCACTTTTGTCTTCTTCCAAGCAATAAAGACATGAAGATAAGTACAACAGACGCCTTGTAATTTTTGTGCGTGTGTTGCGTTTTTTGTTTTCAAAATTACCAAATGGTCAGAAGTTTTTGAAACAATATAAATCTGAAAAAGCTATTACAGAAAGAACAAAAAATAGAATATATGTCAGGATCATAATCCCTACTGTTTAAGCAGATTCTCTAGCCAATACAAGCAGGTGAAGACAGATGTTGTGAGCTCACCAGCTTGTAGCATCAAACACGAAGGTCCCAGCCTGATACCTGAACACAGCTGTTGCTCTCTTTCCAGTGCTGGGAGGGACCTGTCAAATGCCTGTTTGGGATGCTTCTGAAATACTCCTCATCTGAATGTCTCCGTGGATTTAGAGTTCCAAACTACCTGCTTTTGTTTTTGAACCAATGCATTCAGAATTTTCCATTGTTCCATTTGTTATTTTATTTTTTTAGGATTTTCTACACAACATTGTGGCATTTAGGAAGCTGCCATTGGCCCATCTAACTCAGTAGATGTTTCTGTGAATGGGAATGGGTCTCAGGGGTTTTAGACCTGCTACAACAGAACTGGGAGTCTTTCCCAGATCTATTCAAAGATGGCAGGAATCTAGCTGGGAAACTTTTGCATAGGGAAATAAAATGCTCTACCGGTGAGATATGGCCCTTCCCATCATGCATATGCCATTTGCTGTAGATTCAGTTCTTTCTCTTAATCCATGTCTTTCCTTCCTCTCTGGTACCAAGGCACATGGATTCTCTTTCCCTAAGATGTCTTGTTTCAGGGAAACTATTCCTTGTTAAGTTTGAGAACCTGAGCACAAATTCATATTTCAAACTGGGACGGAAGAGTTAAAGCACAGTAATAGACCTTGAAGGAAAAGATTGCCATTAATAAACTAATAAAATGAGTAGTGGCCATTCAAATTAACCCAGGGAGTTGAGACAGCAGTTATACTTCTGCTTAACTTGAATGATTGCTGCAGTGATGATGGAGTAAGATTTAGTTTGCTGATTTTTATCACTCTCCTGCCTTTTGTGTTGTGAAATCTGGAAAGGTAGCAGATAGAATTCAGGATACTTGGTAGTAGTGGTGATGTTGTTGTTGTTGTTAATAATAATAATAATAATAATAATAATAATAATAATAGGAAAATAGCCGCTACTGATCAGAATAATAAGCATGTCTAGGGAAACTGAAATCATATATGCTGCAGCACAGTGCAGTTATATAATGCTTAAGTTTCTTTTTACTCCTATGCCCATCTCTCTTTATTCCTACCTAGGGAAATTACCTTTTCAAAGGATGAGACAGTAAATCTCTAAATCTCCATATTTACTCAAGTCCTTTGCCTCTTCAGGGCAGAGGCTGCCAGGCCTATGGATTTACAGTGTTTTTATGATAATGATTTCCTCCAAGGGCTAACTCAAGATGAAAAGACAAATTAATTTATCCGCTTTTATCTGCCCACTAAAGTTTATACTATGTTCCAGGAAGTGCATTCAGAGAACCCATATTGTATGATTCAACTTGAGTGATTAAAATTAGAAATCAACACAAGGCGACATTCTTGAGCCAGGCCAATGACGTGCTGAGAAAGGAATCCATTTTGAGTGTTTGACATGAGTGCCATCCTTCTTAGTCCAAAAAGTGTAGACTGAGATATACCATAACTGTGGACTATGTTAGGATTAAAAGGCACTTTATTTCTATACACTGATACAAAATAGCTTATGGTTGGATTAAGATCAGATGCAGTGATCTCTTGATATTTCCACAGGAGGCAGCCACAGATGGTCACTGGAAATTTTGGAAGAATAAAGATTTCTGAAACCAATCTACAAGAGACCTTCTTGCTGAAGGCAGTGGGAACAAGGCTTAGCAGGGAATTATGTGCTGACTTTGGAGAGTTTAAACACACACACACACACACACACACACACACAACAAAGCGGGGAAGTCACAATCAACTCCCATTTCTTTTTGGGCCTTTCAATGGCAGACTTTCTGAAGCATGAAGCAAATACTCTTATTATTATTGACTAGGCAGGCAGCTTTCAATACTGAAGCCCTCTGTGTTGATTCTGCTTATAAGGTGGGTGCACAGCTCTCAAAGGGAGGGGTGAAGGTGGTCACATGAAGCTGATTGTCTGATACAAATGTGGGGAAATCTTGGCTTTATAAACCTGCTCCTCTTCCCAACTCTGCCTCTTTGCAGCTGCCCACCCATATCCACCCCTGTATGCAGTGTGGACTTTGGGCAGTCATCTGTTGAAAGGGCTGAGTAGGAATTTGAGGGGGATTCCTTTGTTGGCCATAGGATCCCCCTAGATTTTTTGTCTAATTCACATTTTGGGGGCTAATTTGATTGGCATTTGGTGAATGGCATGGTGGTGACCCATAGGGGCATTGAGTACGTGCAGATAAGGAAATGGGTATGAAAATAGTTGAGACATAAGATACGGTAATATTGATTACTGTGAATAGTCTGTCACTGGGCAACTAATGAACTGTCAGAGACTAGGACATTAATATTTTGAGATGACTGGTGATCTCTTCCCCCTGCCTTGGAAGGTGGTATCTTTCAGCTGGTGGGATGGGCAAAAAAATCGTGTCACTCCAGAGCAGTGGCACAGAGAGAAGAGAGAGTTGTAAGTTGCCTAGAGAAAAAACACTGTAGATGTAACTGAAGTCTCGTAATCAGATGTGGGATCAGTCATGTTCCTGCGCATATATAGAGAGACTCTGCTTGCATTCAACAGTCCAAACTAATTCCCATGTCTAATTTCACATAATCAATGAGTGTGAACATAACATTTGGGCAGTATAGCAGTGGCAGGACCTACCCCAGACCAATGTGGGATTAAGAGTCTGAGCACAGTCTTTGTGAATACAACTGTATGCACCTAGGGTGGGGTTAATTCTATGTGGATTGGAGTCTTTTCACAGAATTCCTGATCATGTGTTTTACATGCACGTGAGTGCTGCTCTAACCTTTAAATGAATGTGCATATGTTGGGGGCAGTGGCATAGTGGGGGTAGGGTGCACAGGGGCAGTTGCCCTGGGTACAGAATTGTTAGGGGGTGTGAAATTTAAACACCTGTGCTGCCTCAATACAGCTACGTGCTTGCCACTGGGCTCTGTTGAAAACGGCTTCGCAAAACAGGAAGTGACTTCTCCAGACAACGGAATGACTCTTCTTTTCTTATCTTGGTAGCTGCGATCTTCTGGGTGACGCAGATGCCGTTAGGCAGTTGAATGTGCATGCGTACTCTGTTCTGCTCCCAGCCACACACACCCCAGTCTGTTTGGCCCCACCCATTGGCAACCCATGCTATGCCACTGGTTGGGGAGCAGCTCTCCCATTACAATCTAACTCTCTCTTCATGTTTACTCATTTGAAATCTGAAAGGGGCTAAAGACTTCTAGATCGTCCGTGCTTATTCATGCACAGAAAATGAAACATGTCCCTGTAATAGCTCACTATTCTATGAAGTGAGAAGCATTTAGCAATCATTTTCAAAAGTAGCAGTAGTGGTGCATGTCGGGAATCAAGCCTTTATCAGGAGAAACTGGCAACTCTTGATCTCCTGTTGACCTCCCTGTCTGCATTCCCCAGCAAGATCCAGGCAGAGGTCGTGATAGGCGATCCTTCTCAGCGTGAGAAGAACACACCCCTCTTTCCTGCCCCCCCCCCCCGGGCAAGGGAAAGAGATAGACAGAAAACGTATTTACATGCCTTTATTTCTGTCTTTGCAGTGATACAAAAAACATGACTGCTCTCTTCAAATTCCAGCAGTCAAGAGTGAAACACTTCCTGCACTTCCTGTACAGGAACAAGAGGAAGAGCTCATATTACACTCTGAGCTAATTCCGGTGCTTCGCACTGTGAATAGACTGTCTCTCTGTTTCCCACGGAACAGTCCCAACAAAACATCATGTGATGTTTTCAAGCTACCAGCAGCTCGCGGGTGCATTGCTTCTATATCGTAACAGTGCATATGCTGGTGATATCTGGGCCATAGGAGTGCACCAATACAGTGGTACCTCAGGTTAAGTACTTAATTCGTTCCGGAGGTCCGTACTTAACATGAAACTGTTCTTAACCTGAAGCACCACTTTAGCTAATGGGGCCTCCTGCTGCCGCTGCGCCACCGGAGGCCGATTTCTGTTCTCATCCTGAAACAAAGTTCTTAACCTGAAGGACTATTTCTGGGTTAGCGGAGTCTGTAACCTGAAGCGTATGTAACCTGAAGCATATGTAACCTGAGGTACCACTGTATTGGGGACCCACATGTCCCCAACTTTGCTGTTGCCCTGCTGCTCCTCAGCCCCATCTAGTTAAGCAGCAGCGATACTGAGTGTCAGGAGAGTGCATGGAAAGTAATGCATGCAAAGCTCCTTCACTGAGCTATGGACCTATCACTGAACCCTTTATTTACAAGAAATTCTACTCTGTGGTGGCTGATGCTGAAATACATTCAAGATTCTGGCCTAAGTCGTCAGATATATCACTGAAATCGGTTTGCACAGTAAAACCACAAAGTACGAGTCTAGTGTCGGAAGTTGGCAGGGAGTTTCCAGTTCACAGCATGCCAGACAAGCAGGTCATTCCTTGGAGTGCAATGCACTGTCTTAAGCTATAACATTTTAACAATGGCGAACATTAGCAAAGGGTTTGCCAGAGTGTTGCAGTATATATTTCCAAGGAGGCCAGCACATAAGGAGCAGTATCTCAAAGGCTGACAAAGGAATAGGAAATGAAAGCTAGGGAGAAAACAAATAGCATTAATGCTCCTGAGCAAGGTAAGACTGCTGCAAGCCACAGCATTGGAAATAACTTTTCGCAATAATGGCTTACCAGAGTCCATATAATCTGTTGAGAAGATACAAAGATATAAACAGCAACTATTTGCATAAAAGCTTCTGCTTTGAAGATTTAGCACTGTGTACCAAATTAAGACAAAAAAAGCACTACCATAACAGTAACACTTTAATATAGGTATCCATTATCTAATGCTTATATAATGGAAGCCAAATGACTTCATTATTATCAGTGCTATTACACTGAATACCAAATGAGCTCATCATAGAATAGCACTTGCTTTAAAAACTGTTACTGCACCACCAACAACAGAGGGGGGTGGTAGATCTTGCAAAAGGTGGCTAATTTGATTTCAGTGTTAACTACTAATGTATTATTAATCAACTGTTCATTATACTTTTAGATTGTGCCAAGTTTATTTGTGTTTTATTTGTACACAATTCGTTTCCGTAATCTCTGGCTTTATGGCATTTTATACCTATGTAAACAGAGCTAGTTTGGGCTGACAGACCGACAGTAAAAGGGAAGACCCACATGTGTGGAAGAGAGAGGGAAATATTGTTCTGTTTTGCAAAATAAAGAAAAGATCAAAACTGCTGATGATCTCTAAAATAAATAATATCAGAAAACTAGGAGGATGTGGTCTCTGGTTATTAAAAAATGCTAAGGTCAACAGTGTCGCGAAAGCTATCTCCACATCAAAGCCCCTTTCAACCTTCTCAGCTTATCCTTCCCAGTTCTGTATTTTTGAAGGTGGCTTCTGCAATGCCCTTGCAGCAGCAGCAATGAAAATCTATTTGAGTTGTTACTGTTATTTGCGAGTTCATACGCACCAAATGCACAGATCAGGTTCAGGTGAGACAGTACCTTGAAAATCAATAGGCAGTCAAATATTGTCATGGAGCAGCAGAGCGAAGTATGATATTACATCCTTGGCATTTGGTGCGGGGAGAGTGTTTTGGTGGGGAAATGGAATGCTCACGGAGAGAGCAACTAGAAATTATAGCTGACAGCGTGATTGTTATGGATAGCTAAAGCCAAAATGTTAGTGAAGGGAGGCTGATCAATGTTGTTGGCCCTTCACAAAGGTAATCACTGATCCCAGCTCATTAGTTACTCCACACACTTGTGTATAAAGCCTGTCCACTTAGATTCCAATAGTAAATGGGAAGCTGCTTGAACATCATTTTGTTATGCCGTAAGCCATTAGGCCTACCTAGCAACATGAGGGATTGCTGACATTTTATATTATTGGTCTTTCTAATGGTGCTCCTACCAATATAAATGTAGGTTACGCTTTTGGAATTCTTATGGAGCGTTTGTTCTTTCTAAAAGGCATTCCTTTACAATCTGCGTGGTGAAAGTCTTGCGCAGTCCAAGTCCAGGAAAGAGATTTGTGGTCTCGTGTGTGAAACCATGGTGAAGATGTCTAGTTTGTGTTAATCATTCCTGATTGCAGAGGGGAGGGTGCCAAGGGCACACACCAACATTGCCAGCATGGCCTGGAACAAAGGTGGAGTATCTATGACTCATTGTGTATTGAATGGCAAGACATTATGGGAGTTACTGTCCAACAACATCTGGAGTGCTTCGGGTTCCCCACTCAGGAACTTCCTCGTGTGTCTCTCATCTCTTAGAAAGGGAAGGGTACTGAGTTCAACATGGATGCTGATCTGCTTACCACTCCACCCTTCCATAATGGTAGCGATGAGGAGACTGATCTTTTCGCTGGTGGCACCAGTGTTATGGAATGCACTCCCTGCTGAAATATGAGAGACCCCCATCTGCCTTGGAATTCCGACAGCTATTGAAAATGTACCACTTTACATCTGTATGCTCTTGATCTCTTGACCCAACTGTCTTGTTTTAATGAAAGTGTCAATGAGATTGTTTTATAGCAGGCACGTCCAACAGGTAGATCGTGATCTACCGGTAGATCACCAGGCGTCTGTGGTAGATCACTGGTAGATCACTGGTTTCCCCCCAAAGAAGCTCAACAACTTCGGCTCCCCTAAAAAAAAAGAGGGTAGATCACTGCCAGTTTTTAACTCCATGAATAGATCTCAGTCTCTTGGGAGTTGGCCACTCTTGTTTTATAGCACATCTTAATCATGGATATTTATGTATTTTATGTTTTAATGGAATTTCCTTATTGTGGATTTTAGTTATAGATGCTTATAATATAATGCTTGTGTAATTGGTTTGTATTTGTAAACTGCTTAGGTATGTATGTGTTTGTAATATTGGGTTAGTGAGACTAATTCATACAACCTCTTTTATCATTATTTTCTATCTTTAGTGACCTTTCTGTTGAAAGATTCTGTTGAATATGGAGGAGGTGAATCCACCACTAAAGGGAATTTAGCATCCCCTTACAAATGTTCTTTGTGAAGCGATTGCAGGAGCAGGCTAAATAAGTGTCTGGGTTTGACGTGGCCCTGTCAAAAGACATTCCAAAAATAACAAAGTCACCATGGGCTGGGGGATGAATAATTTCCTTGGAAACAAAAGAGTGAATGGCCTTAATATAAATCTAAGGCAAAATAGGTAAATGAATGGTTAAGTTCAGTCAAAGTTGTGGCACTCATCTCGATTTCAGTCCGAGGGAGCTGGCATTTGTCCACAGACAGCTTTCCGGGTCATGTGGCCAGCATGAGTAAACTGCTTCCAGCGCAATGGAATACCATGACGAGTGCCAGAGTGCAAGGAAATGCTGTTTACCTTCCTGCCACAGTGGTACCTATGTATCTACTTGCTCTGGTATGCTTTCAAACTGCTAAGTTGACAGAAGCTGGAACAGAGCAACAGGAGCTCATCTTATCACATGGATTCAAACTGCCGACTTTCCTATCAACAAGCCCAAGAAACTAAGTGGTATGGACCACAGGGCCACCCGCTATTTGTTGATGAGGCTAATGCTTGCCTTTTAAGCCTTGCCAAAGCATTGCTTGCACTATCTATTGAGGACATGTTGTTATCTATGTTGTTGTTGCTTAGTCGCCTTAGTCATGTTCGACTCTCCGTGACCCCATGAACCAGACCATGCCTTGGAAACTCTCACTTTCTTCTCAAAGCTTCTCCTTTTTTATGTCCATGGAGTTTTCTTGGCAAAATACTGGAGTGGTTTGCCAGTTCCTTCTCCAGGTGGATCACATTTAGTCTAAACTCTCGGCTATGACCTATCCGTCTTGGGTGGCCCTGCATGACATAGCTCAGAGCTTCTTGGAGTTATTCAAGGCCCTTCGCCATGACGAGGCAGTGATCCATGAAGGGGGTTGTTATCTATAGGAAGGCTTATAGATCCATATGGTGGAAACTTGGAAGGATAGCACCAAGGAAAGTGGAGAATGCAGCAGTTGAAAACTGTAGGATGAATTCTGTAGGCTAGTTTGTGAAAGTAGATTGCCTCAGATCAAATAGATAGCTTCAGACAAAGAGAGAACAAACAACTGGGAAAGAAGTTAAATAACTTGCATTTCTCTGATGTTAATCTTAAGGGATTTAAAAATATATAATTTGTCAAAGGGCTTATATCCAAAGAAGCCGTAAAAAATCAGGTCTTCTCAGCAAAAAGAGCCATTGAGATGTACAATGTGATGTCCATGACTAAAAATATAACAATGCATAAAAACATTTCTAGTGCAGTTCCTAATTGTTTGACCTATTTGTGGGAAGCCAAAATTCAGCAATCAAGTTTCTTTCTTTTTCTTCACATGAATGGAAGGAAGGCAAAAGGAGCTATTTAAAGGTGTGTGTGTGTGTGTCGTATGCTTATTTCTATGTAGATTTAGTACTAGAAATTAAACAACTAATGTAGCACAAGAGGTTACATGCTAAAAATCTATTCAGGGGTGAGGCTTTGCTTGTTGGTCTTGCCTGATTGACCCTTTACCACACCTGCTGTACATGTGGACAGGCAGGCTTGAAGAGGAGAGCCTGGTCAACATATATAAACATGTGATATAGAACTCCTATCATGCAATTCTAACTCATGCAGAGAGTCCATGCAATGTGTGTTGATAATAAGTACGCTAAAGTAACAAAATCAATAGTTGAAATGCATAAGAGTTCTACAATCATAAGAAGAGTGGAAAAGAAGAAGCTGGGCTTACTAAGTCAACTTTTCTATCTTGAAAATATTTCATTTTTCTTCTACAGCAGTTGATGACCTTCAGCAACAATTAATGTAGAATTTTCTTAATTCTCTAAAGTAATGCAAGGTAGAAATTCAACCCCAGAGCTTTGTTTATATTTTGCATTTATGCCATTTTTCCTTGGCAACCCTGGAAGAAAGAAGAAGTATTCACTACTTAAATGCATTAGTTTTCTCTTTGCATATAAATGAAAACCTTTTTAAAATAAAATGTAGGAGGAAGTGAATTTTTTTGCACTTTGCTTAACAGAATAGTCATAAATATATATGAAAACGAAGGGTCTGGACTTGTGTATTCTAACTAGAAAATACTTCACTTTTAAATTATAAATAAATAAAAGTTTGCATTGGAGTCATTTGGATCCTGCAAAAGGTCAGTACAAATGTTATGAGATGACACAGGATGGATCCAGATGGCTATAGTCATCATTTGTTGACTGCAGCATTAAGTGATGAACTGCAGGTGTAAAGGAGCCATTGCAGACCTAAAAATCTTGACCCAGTAGAAACTTTTGTGAATGCAAGGAATCACTGCATCTGTGAAAAGACCACTTGCAGAAGTTCTGTTTGTCATCTCGAACCCTGTTCCAGAAAGTCTCTCAACCGCAGTGAGCAGATTTTCAGGGGTCTAAAAGGGTTTATAAAGAATACCTGAGACCCAAAAGTGCCAGATTACAATAATAAAATGCCACTCACAAACTCTAGATCCAACCCATTGATTTATTCATAACATCTCATTTATATATTAATTTATTTAGTGTCTCTCTTTTAGGCAATAATCGTCTTCCAAAGGAATTCACAGCAATTAAAAATGGCAATTACAAATAATTACAGTGCAATGTTACGAGGGAATTCTATCTGGGACAAAATAAGACACAGGCTTTCAATGAGAAACCTATAAGTAAGGGAGTGGAGGAAAAAGATTGAGGGGAGATTTCATCATCAGGTCAAAGGCATCATTATCTTCTGCACAGAATTCACGTGACATATCATTGGAGATGTCTCAGTCACTTGGGGTCTGAGTGGTTCCCCCTGCTTGCTTTCCACCTTTTTGTGCCACGTCTTAACTTTCTAGAGTCCATGGGAGCTATTGGTTCTGTTGCTGCATTGCTGCAGCCTACTCCCCGCTTGTTTGTACTGCCGCCTGGATTGCATAGGCTAAACCTGGTGGGTTTGAAGAATAAATTCTCCTTCTTTTGAGAACAGGGATGGTCCTGGCATTATTTGGTTCATTACAGTTCTACTGGTGCTTCTGGTTGCTGCCTGATTGGCACTGATCCATGGTAGGACCTCCTGGGTTGTGGCTTCCCATTTTTTGAATGCCCTGTTGTCTTCATTCTTAGCATTCAGGATGAAGTTGAATACATTCCTCTTCTCCCAGCAGTTGTTAGTTGAAAGAGAACTGTCCCAGGCAACCTTGATATGTGAGGATAGGTGATTGTTTTTATTTTATTTTATAAATCTTTAAAACAAATGTATTGTTTTACAGTTTGCTGCCCTGGGCTCCTTTGGGAGCAAGGGTGGCATAGAAATCTAGAACTGTATCCAACATAGCACATTGTCAATGTTCCATCAGCACAAGCATCCCTGCTTGCACAATGGAACATTCTTCCCTTCTCTTCCCTCTGCATACCCCTCAATCTGTTCTAGGGGGGTTCCCGCCCACAATCTAGAGCAGATTTGGAAAGAGAACAGGGTGCACATAGGGATAGGAGTACAGGGAACGTCCTATTAGCACAGAAGTGGAAACAAGAGGAATTACCGACAAAGGAAGAATGGCAATTGAAGTTAATGGAGTTAATGTGGAAATGGCCAAAATAATGGGAAGAATCCGAGAACAGTGGGACCAGAAGTTCATCAAGGACTGGACCAAATTTGTAAATTCTTTGAAAGACAATTGTAGTCAATCAAACACGTTGGTAGGGTTGCAAGAAGCTTTGTAAGGAAAGGTATCAAAATCACTGCAGAGAAGAATAAGAAAATATGGTGCTTTGATGCTTTTGATTTGAAAGCAATGGTTAAGTAGTGAAAATGCAGAAAGTTGAAATGAAAGATAGAAAAGGAAGTTATGGCCCTAAAAAGCCAAATTGCATAATATAAGAGGAGAGATTGTAATGGAAAGCATCATTGTAAAATTAATAAAAATGATATGGGGAAAAGTACAGGGAACGTCCTGCTGCACAAGCAGAAATACTGATGCATTAGTTGAATACCATATAAATAGATATTTGATAAATTATATGGGGTTCGACTAGATGACTCTCAGGGTGCCTTCAAATGCTATGATTCTATGACACGTGGATGCTGTGTAGATAGTTTCTTAACATGGAGCTAAAACGTGGAGCTGAGGAACCATTTTTAAAAAGTTAGTATTCTACTGCTCAGCTGTTCAGGATTAGGGGACAGAATTCATACCCACTTTGCTCCTCATTCTCTACCAAACAATGGATCAGCAGGCTTTTAGCCTTTCTGAAAGGGACCTCTATACAGCTCCACCAGCTCTACACAGACTGTTTTGGTGCAGGGATTTCTGAATGAAATGCAAAGCTAGATTTATCAACATTACTTCTAGGTCTTGATCCCACCATTTCAAGTTCAAAAATAGAGACTTCATCTCCCAGACACCTCAACCACTCTTATTTAAATAAAAGAAAGGAAGGGAAGGGAATGAATTCGACATTTGGGGGTTAGAATAGCCACCAGGTGGCACTCCTAAAGTTTATTAAAATAAACTAGAAAGAACTTGAAAGACTGGAGGGGGTGAGTACTGCATGTGATAATTAACTCACATGATTTGATAGAGCTTTGCTGTACAAGGCTGCAGACATTCCTTCCCAGTGTTCATTGTAGATTACAAAAGTCCAGCTGTGGGAATATTACATATGTTAGATTGACCTAAGCTTAATTTTTAAAGTTGAAGACAGGTTAAAATCAGAAGAGTTACATAAAGAACGGGAATGATCACTTTAAACTAAAAGAAACCTCTCTCTCTCTCTCTCTCTCTCTCTCTCTCTCTCTCTCTCTCTCTCTCTCTCTCATATAACTGCAGATTATATAAACCAAAGAACAGCAAGGGAGAGGAATTGACACTTTCTTGGTCCTAGTTTTTAACATCTCTCTTAACCCGGTAAGGTCTCTTGGTTCACATTTTGGTCGGTACAGTTTTTGAAGGTAAAAATTTCAAGTCATGAGATTCTTGAGAAAACCTCTGGATAGTAGACTTCTCTAGTGGATGGACCCATTTTACAGTAGATGGAATTCAGTGGTCTAGTACAATTTATGTGCCTTGCGAATATTGCTGATTTCTTTGCCTTCTTTTGCTCTTTTTCTGGGTTTATATCTTGCTTCTCAACCACTAGATTCTCAAAGTGGCACCCAATTCTTTATACCTAGTGGCAGTGCTTTTTTCTGGGGCACCGCAGGGGTACACATACCCCAAACATTTTGTGAATCTAATAGGAGAAGAAACTAAAAAAAATTTAAATCTTTTAGTTTCTTCTCTAGCACAGTGAAATGTCAGTTCCTTTGCTACCCTCGATAGCAGCCTCATTTCCTGTCATGGTGTTTCCTGAGTCTCAGGTGGAATGAGAGTACCCCTAAACATTTTTTTAGAAAAAAAACCACTGCCTGGTTGTAATGAGTTTCCCCAAATTCCATTATTTTGGACCTCAGATGGCTTATGGTACATCCACGGATGACTTGTCCCCTTTCACGACACACCCACACCCTGCCAAAGACTTGCTTGCTGGGTTTGTGCAGCTGTGGTTTCTGGCTTCTGGTGAGATCTTGTGAGAGGTCTTTAAGATCTCACCAGAACCTGGAAGCCACTTCTCCTTGATTCTATAGAAGTAGCATGAGACAGGCAGGGGGGGCTCCCACCATGGGAGAAATGAGGAGAAGAAAAAGCCAAGAGTTTGGCAGAAATCCCCATGGCCCCTTCTCCTAACATCTTCAGCAGCAAGGGAGAGTGGGGTACTCGCCAGGGCACCACTGCTTGGGATTCTGCTGCCCAAGGCAGCTGCCTCAGTTCACCTCATGGGCAGCCTGGCCCTGAGTGCAGCTTCTGTACCTTCCCTCCTGTATGTCTTGCAAGTTTCCCTCCATCACCATTTTGTAACCACTTAAGCTAGAGGTGAGGGACATGGGTGGCGCTGTGGGTTAAACCACAGAGCCTAGGACTTGCTGATCAGAAGGTCAGTGGTTCGAATCCCCACAATGGGGTGAGCTCCCATTGCTCGGTTCCTGCTCCTGCCAACCTAGCAGTTCGAAAGCATGTCAAAGTGCAAGTAGATAAATAGGTACTGCTTCGGCGGGAAGGTAAACGGCGTTTCCGTGCACTGCTCTGGTGCGCCAGAAGCGGCTTAGTCATGCTGGCCACATGACCCAGAAGCTGTACACTAGCTCCCTTGGCCAATAAAGCAAGATGAGCGCCGCAACCCCAGAGTTGGCCACGACTGCACCTAATGGTCAGGGGTCCCTTTACCTTTACTTTAAGCTAGAGGTGAGGAACTTTTAAAAGCTTGAGGACCTGTTTCCCTGTGGCCAACCTTCTGGGCACCCTCCATGGGTAGGACCAGAGATCACTGTGAGCAGAACAGCAAATGTGAAACTTATGTTTTATACCAGAGGATACAGTCCAGCAACACAAAATCAGAGGTTTCTATATTCTCTTTCTCCCCCCCCCCCCTCTCTCTCCAGCCTTTATCCAAGCAAGCAGAGGGCATTATCACAATTCAAGGTCACTTTCCAAAAGCCACCAAAGAGGGCTTGGAGCGGGGATGGTGAGGGGCACGGCCTGGACAATGGCCTAGGAGAGTCCAGGGGGCAGAGAGAGGGGTCTGGAGTGCTGCATTTCTCACCCTGAGGTTTCCCACCTCTGAATTAAACAAAACCCACATTACCAGTTCCAAAACACTATTCCCAAGCATAGTTTCAGTGTCCCCAAACTGACGATGATGGCCTTTTAGCTCTTCCAAACTGATTATACAGTCTCTGTAAAGCTCCACAATCATTCTCTTTAGCAAGGTTAATTCTTTGCCAAAAAGATTAGGGAGAAAGGAATTTGTAGCATAAGTGATTATGTTTCTCAATGGAGGCTTATATTGCTCACGAAGAAGCAATACCATGCCAATGATATATAAAAAAGATACTTTATTTCCATAGATAAAACCCAGAGCAAGTTGAAACCTTGATTATTGTTCTGGCAGCTTTCTCATGTGTATTTACTATACTATTAAAACCCAAGAGATCCTTCAGCCACATTACTGCCAGAAATTGTGAAATTAACTGTGTATATCCAAGGAAATTCTTCCTTCCTCTCAACAGTACATTAATTTTTCACCTTCTCCTTCTGAAACCAGCAGACTTTTGAACATTAATATTCTCAGTGCAACAAATCAACTTCGATTGCATGCTGTCTGTGTTGCCCTTCATCACAAACAGTAAGCTGGATTTTTGGCTGAGAGTATTTTAGGAGCTTTATGCTTTCCTTGTTTCTTTGCATCAGGGTAGGGATATAACCACTTTCAGGAGTAACATAAAGGTCATCTTCAGACACCAGCAAAATGTGTGATGGCAGTATGGGGATACTGGACCACGTGTACCCCAACATCTCTGTTTATGCAGGCCCAACCTCCTCCATCCCCAACCTTTTTATGTTGACCAGGAATGTTGGGACTCCTAACCTAAGCACCTTAAGCTGAGCATGTTTAGAAGTATCCTCACAATCAGAAACCCTGGAGAAACTTCTAAGCATCTTCAACTAAGTGCACTCCGAACACCTTTCAGTCCTTGGAGACGTTGTGGATGGAGCTTGCACACAGGCTTCCACAGATCTTGCAGATACTTTATGCCCTCGTATGTCCTGCTTGCATGCTTCCCACAAACACCTAGTTGGCCACTGAGAACAGGATGCTGAGCTAGATGAGTCACTGGCTTGATCCAGCAGGACCCTCTTATGTTTTTATGGCAGAATGTGCCCAAAGAGGGCTCAAATAAGAATTCTAAATGTGTATGAATTATCCAAACTTTGTCTTTGTTTGGAACTTGTTTGCACCATTCAATTTTGGGTACAGGAGTAAACAATCCATTAGAAAAAATCCAACCTCGATATCTGGATGAAGTCTTTCCCTCCAAAACATATGGCCAGCAAAGTGCCATTTGCATGCAGCTAGCACAAAGTTGGGAGAAGTTCACTCCCCCCATTCACCCCCCAGTTTCCTTCCCACTTGAAGTTAACCCTGGGAGACATCTATAACATTTCCCCATGACTGAAGAGTTGGCAATGCACCCATGAGGAAATGGAATGGACACCCTTACAGCAACCAGCTCAAATTATTTCAAGGAGAAAAGAGGGAAAAGAGAATGTGCACAGACAACCTAATATAGGCCTTTGACACCGCAGATCTCCATCAGCAATGGCCAGAATTTCACCAGCAGGCACCATGGCAGCACCATTATGGAGTGAGCACATTCAGGTTTAGATCTGGTGGAACACCCCAAAAAACTGGTACTGCATTCACAGTGGAATCAGGTGTTAAACAGGGTTGTGTTATTGCCCCAACTCTATTCATTATTTTCATTGCCATGATCCTACACTTTGTTGAAGGGAAACTCCCCACTGGGGTAGAAATCATATATCGAACAGATGGAAAGCTCTTCAATCTGAGCAGGCTGAAAGCAAAGAGTAAGGTTACCGTAACTTCTGTCATAGAGCTTCAGTATGCTGATGACAACATAGTGTGTGCATGCTCAGAGGATGACCTCCAAACCATCCTAAATATCTTCGCAGAAGCTTACGAAAAGCTTGGCCTGTGGCTCAACATCCAAAAAACCAAAGTGCTGCACCAACAGGTACAAAATAAACCCTCTGCAATGCCACTAATACAACTCAATGGTGTAACGTTTGAAAATGTTGATCACTTCTCCTACCTAGACAGTTATCTTTCCACAAGGGTCAACACTGATGCCAAAATCCAGCATCGCCTGAGCTCTGAGAGTGCGGCTTTCTCCCAATTGAAGTGCAGAGTGTTTGAGGACCGGGACATTCGCAGGGAAATCAAAATGCTTCTTTACAAAGCTATTGTACTACCAACCTTAACTGTATGCTTGTGAAACATGGACCACTTACAAACGCCATATCCAACTTCTCAAAAGATTCCATCAACGGTGTCTCCGAAAAATCTTACACATCACTGGGGAAGACAGGCAAACTAATATCAGTGTACTGGATGAAGCAAAGATCATCAGTGTTGAAGCAGTGACACTGTGAAAGGACATGTGGGTCCAGAATTGGCCTTCACAGTCACTTACGGACTTACTGCTAAAACTATGTTTATGGAAGACAATCTTACTCGGCTATGAGTGATCACCGAAGAAGAAGACTGAATCAGTATGGAGGAAGAAAAGAATTAAATTGGCCACTAAGCCAAACAGCTGCATATTCCACATTGAACGTGTGTGTGTGGGGGGGGGGTATAGACAGAGTGCCAGGTGAATTGAAGCTCTCCCCAATCCTGATCAGCCTTAGGCTGCCTCAAGGAGGTACTTTGTAAGCTTACTGCTATTTTGAAAAAAGAATACCATTGGGATTGTTGGTGCATGATTAAAACAGTGTTTGGGGCCACCCAGAATATTACACATTCTTTGTTCCCAATGGTAAGAGATGGGTTTTCTCCTTCCCCCACAATGTTTTATTACAAGAATTTTGAATTTTCTTTGGTGGCTGTTGTAGTATTTATTGCTATCTATCTTGTTGCATTTTAGTTGCTTATTTTTCATATTGTTGGTAGCCAGCTTGAAAGCCTTATGGGTTGCAAGGGCTAATGCTTTGTTTATTTATTTTATTGAAATATTTATCATCCACTTTCAAGGAGTACATCAAGGCAGTGTACAACATATGAAATATAATAACATCACTAAAAGTATCCATAAAAACATAATTAGAAGCATCAATAAAATATCAGCAGATATTGGCTGGTGAGAACGAGAAATTCATAGGGCAAAGGACTGTTTAATCAAGACAGTAACTTTAATACTTAAATTAACAAAGGAAGCCTGTAATCCTAAACTTTCTTACTGAGGAGTAAATTAATTGAACAACACTGGAACTTTTGAAGAAACTTTCTTAGGATTATGTTGGAAGTAGGAATGGGGAAATCTGTGAGCTTCAGTTACTCTGTTTCTCATTTTTTCCAAACTTACATTCAGTTCTCCACACTGCTGCATCAGCTTGAGATTTATATATTTTTAGGTCCTCATGAAAATTCATCAGCAATTTGGGTGCTGATTTCTCCTTACATACACATTTATGTGTGCAATTTTGCCCAATATTCTTGCAAAGCAATTTCCCTGAATAGAATGTATTTGTGCACATTCATTTCACTAATATATGCAACTGTGTGGATACTTTACCCTCATGTGTACATGTTTGCTTACTTGTCTGGAGAACTGCATAGCAAAATTCAGAGAAATATGGATTTTGAAGCATGGCTGTGTTCATCTATTGCTCTGGAGAGTGTGAATTTCCCTTCAAGTGCAAACTGAATCAAATTTCTCCCCCATCTCTAGTTGCAGGTAAATGATTCATAATGATCAATGAATGAGAGACTTCTCCACTGCCTATCTGCTTATGTAGATTTCAACATTTTCCCTAAATGATTTCCTTGCATCTATTATCCAATGCTTTAAAATGTATTATGTATGATTTTTGAAATATTGAGTTATTCAAAATATTTATATTTTGATATTTATTTAATATTTGAATGTTTATAAACAGCTTAATTTTAAAAAAAGAAATCATAGTAGTGTGCAACTGAGATATGTATCATGTGGTGTCTTATTTCACCATTTGCTAGATGTTTTAGAGTGATGATTATATTTAAATCCCATATAATATTCCTTAAAGAATGAATAGCCAGGTTCAAGAACTGATGTTCTTCGAAGCCTATGTTAGCAACAGGATAAATTTCCTGAATATGACAGCAGATGGTAGATTGTGGATTTCAGTAACCCCATGTACTAATGCAAAAAAACAACAACAACTAATTGAACAAGAAGACACCTTGGCTATTGCCCATCTCCTTCACATGATGGCTTTCTGTTTGTAAAGGGAGGCTTACTTTTTCAATGAGGACTATTCAACAGCATAATCACCCACCTACAATATAAAGTGGACCACTCCAGGAAAGCCATATCACATTATTCTGCTGCATGAGTAGATCAACAATCACCCACCAAAGACCCCCTTTTTCTGTTCCCAAGCAGAAAACGTTGTGCATTATGAATGCTTTCCCAATCTGCATCTGTACTGGTATTAAATTTAAGATGTGCTTATCACTTTTGGTTTGCCACCATAGGCTCTTTTAGGAGAAAGGGCAGAATATGCACTTGATAAATAAATATTTCAACACAGAAGGCAATACTTGAAGTGCCTTGTGGATTCTGCTGATTCTGTAACAGGATATTCAGGAAGAATCCACAACCACTCATCACTAGTCAATCCTTATATTCACTGTCTGGATGCAGAATAGTATATACTATTTTATGAAAGCTGCTCCTGCCCACTGCCATGCTCTGCAACGAGTGAAGCGATGTGTATCTAACTTGCACAACTGTTTTTGTCTACTTATGCTTTTTTACATGGTGAATTGGCTGACTTGGCATTGATGCTGATCTCCAGATACCCTGAGAAAATCACATATTCAGTTCACCATACATCCAGCGAAATGTTGGCCTGATCCGTCATATCACAGATGCACCAAATCCTGGTTGTCCTTCAGATGATATAGAACAAAGTTTTAATATATGGATTTATTTACAAATATATGCTGGATGAGCTTATGATGGATATGATTAGAGTATTCACACTCCAGAAGATCTTGCTGCCCCATTAGGTTTAAAGTGATGTGACTTCCATTCAGGTGAGGAAGGGGTGGTCAGCCCCCTGCTTCTGGAAGCACCACTAGCTAGTTGTTTCTATGGCAACACGCCTATATATGACCAACCTTTTAGGCATGTAAAAAGGATGCTCAACAAACTTGGCTAGGCCCATTCACTTAACAAAAAGACTGGTCAACTGCAGCAGTTTCTTCTACAATTGAACCACATCATACAGATATATATAAAACCACAGACTTGGGAGGGACCCAATGCTGACATCTAATCGCACAAACCCAATCCTATAACAATATAGCAAGCTGACCATATATATCCAATCTGAAAAAAAAAAATGTATTTCATTAAGCTACAAGCTTCTTCTTCTTCTTCTTCTTCTTCTTCTTCTTCTTCTTCTTCTTCAAAAAATGCAAAATTGGTAATCTGATCTTGATTGGTAACCTTTGAAATGTAGTGAAGTGCCATTCACAGAAGATGAAAAATGATTCCACAGCTTGCAGGGTTGTATAGAACCGCAAAGTGACATAAATGTGTTCTTCACTGTGTTCTGAGATGTCATTTATCTCCATTTTCAATATTCAAAACCAGCTCTAATAGGTTATTCAGTTCTTCTCTTATTGATAGCTCTTCTCAAAAGCTGGTTCCCATGATGTTAGTAGTTCTAGTATAATAGGGGCATTATGCATGAAGTATTAGATTTTCTCCCCCAATCATGTATAAATCAAAGGACCTCCAGTGTAAGTACTGAAAGTCATTTCACATTTAAATGAGATGGACTTTTGGAAATCAGTGTTCCTATAGATTATATACTAGCTAATGACCCTAATAGGACAGACAGGTAGTGTCATCAAACCACTGACAGGTTAAGGGAAGTGCACCAGATAGGTTCATTTAAATCAAGTAAAGAAAGTAGTTCATCCCATGAATGTTTTAAATGAAGTGATTCTATATAGATTTTTTCAGTGTTCAGAAGAAATGTGTATAAGCTATATTTTTAAAAGAATCAACTGTGTCCTATTTAAGATCTATCCAAAATTCAACTTACGATTCATCACTGCGATGAGCTTGTTGTATAATAAGATGTTAAAGCATTTCCAATATATGGTTCCATGGGTTTTTCATTTATTCATCGTCTTCATTATGACTAATCCCTGTGATCAGTATTTTAGTCAAGTGAATAAACAGCAAAATTATACTGTGCTGTGTCATGAAAATGGTGTCTCTGCATACAAGACAAATGAAAAGAACTTGTGTACATTCAGCAGAATCTGTGAATAAATAATAGAACAGAAATTACAAACTGGGCTTCTGGAAACCAGTGATCCTAATCTAACTAGTATTGTTTAGATCAGGGTCACTGATTCCAGAAGCTAACTTTTCAATAGTACGCTAAATAATGACACATCTGTGGGTCTCACACTATCTGTCTGTCCTACAGATGGTTCATTAACTAGGGTATTTTCTATAAGGCACACTTGTAGAGACTGTGAGTGTCATCGTCAAATTACACTGTTGATGATCCTGCATTCATGTCACCCTCTCCATTTTACTTTCTGCTTCTCTCTCTGTTGGCACATTTATCTTGGTGTCATTGGCTCACCTGCTCCGGTTTCATAGCAGACCTGTGTTACTTCTGCAGGAGAATAGTTTTTCAGCCTCTATCCCATAATATAAGTATCATGTCCAGAAGCCACAGGAGCTGTTGGAGAAATTTAAAAATGGGCTCCTAGACTGAAGGTATCCTTTCCAGAAACCCAGAAGGATGCAGGCTCTAAGTGAAAAAAATAGGCCTTTATTGAAGGTGTGGTGTAGTGGTTAAGAGTGGTGGACTCGTAATCTGGGGAACCTGGTTTGTGTCTCCGCTCCTCCACATGCAGCTGCTGGGTGACCTTGGGCCAGTCACACTTCTCTGAAGTCTCTCAGCCTCACTTACCTCACAGAGTGTTTGTTGTGGGGGAGGAAGGGAAAGGAGATTGTTGGCCACTTTGAGACTCCTTCGGGTAGTGATAAAGCGGGATATCAAATCCAAACTCTTCTTCTTCTTCTTCTTCTTCAAAGGAACAGCCTCAAAAATAAGGAGGAGGCAAACAACCACACCCAAAGCAGTGTTTTTAATACCCTTCCATATTACATATGTGATTTCTATTCACCAGTCAAAGGATTCCAGCAATCTTAACTATTTCAACCCAATGTGACCACCCCAAACCCATCCAAATCGGTTGGCTCTTCGGATCAGCCCCCATCGTAATAATCATGTGATTACATATAATCATTTTTCAATGTATTTCTTTAGTTAGACTTTCACTAATTTTCCTATTCATTAAATGTCTTCCAATATCCTCTGTCTTCTTTCTACAAAACAATTCAATATAAAGCACAATCACTATGCCTAGCTGATTCTCTTTTCATGCATACAGTGGCTACCATAGATTCCAGCAGTTCATTTTTTTAGCCTTTTCCATAGTCAGGAATGGGGAAGTCCTATTAGGTCCTTGGAAGAGAGCCAGTGTGGTGTAGTGGTTAAGAGCGGTAGTCTCGTAATCTGGGGAACCGGGTTCGCGTCTCCGCTCCTCCACATGCAGCTGCTGGGTGACCTTGGGCCAGTCACACTTCTTTGAAGTCTCTCAGCCCCACTCACCTCACAGAGTGTTTGTTGTGGGGGAGGAAGGGAAAGGAGATTGTTAGCCGCTTTGAGACTCCTTAAAGGGAGTGAAAGGCAGGATATCAAATCAAAACTCTTCTTCTTCTTCTTCTTCTTCTTCTTCTTCTTCTTCTTCTTCTTATTCTCTGTAGCCCTATGCAGATATTTTCAGATTTTGTTTATATCAACCCTGGACCAATGTTGCACATACTATCTAGGTGAACCTTTGCCCTCACACCCACACCCAATATTGCTGAATTACAACTCCCATCAGCTCCAGCAAGCATAACTAATGGCCAGGAATGATGAGAGTTGCATTGCAGAGGATTGGACTAGATAACCCTCAGGGTGCCTTGCAACTATACAGTTTTATGAGTCTATGGTTGATGCACACAACAGTTAATAACATCTGTGCAGGGGTTATGAATGGGGGAAATGAATATGTTCTGATTTCTTTCTTTAGTTTTTGGATCATGTTTCAGGTTCATCTACTATTCCTTATTTCTAGGCAATAACCGTGCTACTTTAAACTTCTAAAAAGGCATACTTTTTGCCTATTCTAAAGATTTCTTAAGCCTAGTTTTAGAACCCTATTAAAAATGAGGTGCTCCTGGGAATCATACTTATATGACTGTGCAACTGACCCCTTTTAAAAATTCATATGTTATTGTAAAATTTCTCCACATGCAGTAGAAGACAGAGCTCTTACTGGGTCACAAACTTTTTCCCCTCCTGCTTTTTAATTCCGATGAGATTTCTTAAACATATTTGCAAGCATTTAAAGATTCTGTGAAGGAAATTAAACTTGTACCTGTTGATGTGCATTTATTTATTTTTTTGCCCCGATGAAGGTAATATTCCTTCCAAAAAGAGAATAAAATGTACTTTCCTATCTAAAATCAATATTAAACTTGTTTAAAGAAATAACAGCCCAAAACAGTATGCAAACCTTGTAAAATCAATTTTCCTTCTATGCCACTGAGTAGATACAGTCTTTTGTAAATAGCACGAGTCGCCCTACAGTTAGTTGGGCTATATAACACAAAATTGAAGTCATTTTAGCACCAGTCTCATTACTGCAGCTGCATAGCTATGAAGATAAACAATGTTTTTAAAACTGCATTTTTTATACTAATGAAATTTTGTAGGTAGATTAAGGCCCTGAATGGGTTTGAGCAAAATACCATTTGAAATCTCCTCTAGAAATGGAAATACAGATTATCAAACCTAATGGTCACATTTTAAATCCCCAAAGTATCAATCCACAAGGTAAAGGCTTTGCCACAAACTTAGAACAGCGAAATATAAAAGGACTGCATAAATACGCCTTTCTGTTTACCACATTCTAGGTTGAGAGCCATACGAACCAAAGAGCCATAACTCATTTGATTCAGAATACACCTATTCATATCAGTTGAGTGCTTAGTAGCCTAGGGGATTGATTCTCAGGGTGCAAGAGCTCATGGGTTTAAAATCACAGGCCCGCCCAGCCAGTTGGACTGATGAGGAAAAATAAGTCTATAACTTGGAGACTTTGGAGAGGTGTCACAGCTCAATTCATTAAGAGGGTCCCAAATTCAGTTTCTGGCACTTACATGGCTTGAGGCCTATGCATTTGAAGGACCATCCCTGTCAACCCATGGATTATGATTGAGAGGACCTACTTGTAGTTCCATTTTCAGCTGTAGTTCACAGTGTAACAATGCCAAGCAGAGCCTTCTCTGTTATGACACCCCAGGTGTGGAATTCTCTTTACTAGGGACTCAGCTACACAGCTGCAAATAAAACGTTTTAAATGTGTTGTAAAGTGCAATGTGACAGTAGATGGCGACAGTGAGCTATGCAAAATTCTATGTATTTTTCAAAACGTTCATTTTCATAGCTTTTAAAAAATATGTGTGTAGATTCCACCATGGAGTCCTGCACAGTTCTTAATTGTCAGGTCAAAATGTATATTTTTCTTTAGTCCTAAGGGCAATCCAATCCAAATCTTTATTACGGTCCTAGACGAGTATAAGATAAAGGCATGTGAAGAGTCACACTTTTGTTCTGGGATTCCTGTTCTATAAAGATGTAGAATCATAATATTCTGATATTCTTTTTTTGTGCTACACTTTAGTGGACTGTTGTTTACAGCCTTCAGGTTGATATGTGGGTTATAAATTTGCTTTCCATTCAAAGCAGATGGGGAGAACATGTGCCTTTCCAGATGTTGTTGGACTACAGCTCCCATAATCCCTGGTGATGCTGATGGGCACAGGAGTCCAACCACATCTGGGGGAATGGCACAAATTCTTCATCTGCCATAGACCAATGGATACTTTCTGAAGAAAGATGGCAACAAATCATCATCATTATATAATATTTATGTTTTGGCTGCAATCCTAGGTACATTTGCATTGAAGTAAACCTACAGACGTGGGTGGGGACGCGGGTGGCGCTGTGGGTAAAACCTCAGTGCCTGGGACTTGCCGATCGCATGGTCGGTGGTTCGAATCCCCGCGGCAGGGTGAGCGTTCGGTCCCAGCTCCTGCCCACCTAGCAGTTTGAAAGCACCCCTAAGTGCAAGTAGACAAATAGGTACCACTTGATAGCGGGAAGGTAAACAGTGTTTCCGTGCGCTGCGCTGGTGCTGGCTCGCCAGGGCAGCTTCATCACACTGGCCACGTGACCCGGAAGTGTCTTCAGACAGCGCTGGCCCCCGGCCTCTTAAGTGAGATGAGCGCACAACCCTAGAGTCCGTCACGACTGGCCCGTACGGGCAGGGGTACCTTTAACTTTTTTAAACCTACAAAATACAGCAGGACTTATTTCTGAATAAATATATGTGGGATTGCTGTGTTAAAAGACTTTCTCCTCCTAAGAGAACAGGAAGATTAGATCAATTTAATCACACAGTGGAGCCTCTGAGTTCCTTAGTCTTAAAGCAGCTTTTGCAGTGCTCAACAACAGACTCCCCAGACTTGGGATTGGCCGCCAACAATGCATGAAAGTTGCAGTCCAAAAAGAGCTTAAGTCCTATTTGCATATGAGGAAATGTTTATTTGTGACTAGATCTATCTTTGAATCTTAAATATAAAAGACAAAAAGAAGGAATCACTGAAAGGCATCACTAAAAGGAAGTAATCACTCAAGGAATTTTGCCATTGATAAAGAAGATTCCTGATCCTCTGGATATACTAAACAAGAGCCTGTGAAATCCTCTCTGATCAGTTTCCTTTCCTTCTAAGACCAAAATGGAGCAGGGAATCCTTTCCCAATACTTCCAGAACTAGAACACAGTGTCTTCACATCTAGCTTTTCTGTAGTGTATTACTTCAGGAACCAGGATGTGCCAGGAAGTCACTTAACAAATTACTTTTCCATAAAGCCATTTTAACCTAATTCTTTTGTCAAGCTTAGGTGACTTGAACTAGGCAATAAGCCAAGTTGCATGTGAGCATCAACTGGAAAAAAACCAAAAAAAAACCTCCCACAGTACTGTTAATGTTGTTATATCAGTTAAGCTTGTGAGATACAAAACTTTGTGATAATGGATTTACAGAGATGCCAGGTAGTGGCTGTTATTTTAAATGCCACTCTCTACAAAGAAGCTGGTTCTGATCGGGATCAAATACCGGAATCACATTCATTCTAAATCTCAAGGAAGGAAAGAAACCCTCTTTTAATGCACCAAGAACATTTAAAACTCTCACAGTTAAAAACACTGATACATTGTAGAGTAGTGGCTATAAAGGAAACATACAAGATCCATGTCATTCCCCTTAATGTCAGTGCTTACAGTGTTTAGGAATCCTCACCCCCCCCCCCCCACGCCTGGTTTCTATTAGTTAGGCTGTCATCTCTTATGCCGATGTTTTTGCACTACTTCAGTTGCCATTGAGCATTTCAGCCCACAGATTACTCTTTATTAGCTCTGCTTCCAACATGAATGTGTGCATTCGGAGGACCAGTGGGTATACACTGAAAATTGTATCTTATGTAAGAAATGAAACATTGCAAAGAAAACTATGAATATATAGGGGGCCAAAAATACCAAAACAGGCTGATGTGTAGTATCAAGAATACACACAGATCATCTGATAACTGCTATGTGTTTAGATGAATGAAACTTTTTTTCGCAAGAGCAGTGATTGAAGTTTAATAGCTATAGCTTCACTGGGATTAGGGATCACCGTTAGAAGGTGTTGGTGGGGAAACAACCAGAGGAACATTAGATGAAAAATCTCCTCTTCCATTCAGCTGAAGTGAAAGATAAGGAAAATAGAACCTGGCCTTAGGTCACAGTTAACTTTCTAGAATCCCTTTGTGGTTTTATTAGGGAACCCAGATTGCTGCCGACCATAGATGCCACAGATAGCTGTGATTCGTTGCTCCCAGTGCAAAAACCACATATTCTTTGTTGCAGATAAATGCCATGAATAGGCAGAGTGTTTCGGAGTACTAATTGTCGGATCCACTCCAAGCATTGTGATTGGATGCACAAGAAAATGCCTGCTTAAGCAACTGGAAGAGGCAGGTTGCAGAAACCACAAAAGCTGGGTAATGGCATCACCACTCGAAGCCCTTCATTACTACCCCACTATTGGCTGCAGGAGCCATTCTGTTTAACATCTCAGTCTGGGAAAGTCTGGGATTTCCCAGTGAGTTCATTATTAGCCTATAACATCAGTTATCAGTATAACATCAGGCCATATACATCATTCTTGGCTTGTTATACCATGGGGCGATGAATCACATTACACCTCCACGCCCTGCAACGCCAACTTAATTTCCCTATTGACTTTCTTCCTAGCCCTATGAATACCCCTAGGGCCCCCTTCACAGCACAAACACTCTTAAGAGAAGAGTATATAAATGATTTTTTATTACTGCATATATATGCTATAACACCCCCTCCCCCATTTCTGATTAGATTGTTGATCCTAGTTTGAATGGAAAGCACAGTTAGGCGCCAAATTAGGTGATACTTTAAATGTGTGATTACATTTATTTTTCCCTATTATAAAAAAGCAGCAGCTGTTTGGGGTGGGGGGTGAATATACGGATTCGAACAATGAGATGAGGGAGGGGTTTTTACCCTTTCCAGATGAAACGCATCAACCTTCCTGGCCAATATTTCATAATATAGGGAATTCATCTCCGGCGGCAATAAGCAACCTTGAGGGAGCTATTACAACAGCAGCAGCAACCCCCATACTGCAGTTTCAGGCTGCATCAGGGCTTCCAGGGCTGCTAAAAAATAATAATCAAAAATATACTTACAAATACTGTATATATCAGATAGCCTGTGTAGAATGGGCAACAACTTAGACTGGCATTGCAAAAACCACGTATCTTCTTTCCTGGGCAAGCATATAAGAACATATATTTATTTGTTAAAATAAACCATTTTGCAAAACCCTTGGAAGGACTTAACAGCCAACACAAACATTTGGGTTGCTTGAACATACCTAGACAATATGAGACAATATGGCAAAGATTTGGGTCCTATTGGATGCCTTTAGAAGAACAAAAGCTAGCAAAACTCAGGTCATTAAAAATGCAAAATGCAGCAAACAGAATTCAGGAAAACTGCGAAGAAACAGGAAAGGAATAATCTAGTGACCCTTGCATTAAGATCAGCAGAAGAAAAACATTGTTGTCATAAAGACCACTCTCATTTCTTTATGGTCTTCAATATTGTTTTCTCTTTGCTGTATTTCTCTGTCTGTAAACTAATGTAACCACAGTGACTCCTTTTAGTAGCATCATCATAGATATGAAGCAGACTCTCAACTGCAGGTTAGGCGTTAGGGTCCAGGGACCTGTGTAATTCACTCTTGTAACCAAGCTTCAGTAGAGTTTGATTAGTGAAGAAGAGGAATGTTTTTAAGGGGGCAGTTTTATAGTCACATTGTTCCATCCTTGCCCAGCTGTACACTTAGACTGACAGGGAATGTGCCCCCTGTGTAGCTTTTCCCTTCTTCTCTTGTTTACAACGTCAACAAGATTATTACTGAGTTCTGCAGTGATTTACTGCACGTTGCTGGGGAAGTAGCAGGAAGCCTTTTCAGCACTCTACATTGTACAATAAGAATATTTATGGAAGGACCCTCTGAATTTCCCAGGCATGCCTGTAATGAGTGCTCACAGCTAAACCGAAGGCCTAGTCTTAGGATCCACTGTGCCATCAAGTAATGGACAGGGCAGGGCACAGTGTCTATCACACTGACAGAATATTGCTTTCTTCTTGTACCAGAGAAATTATTCATGCACAACAGAATGGGTGAGCTACACTATGCAGGACCCAGCCATCCCCAGCATATGTGATGTTTGCTCATTCACTCACTCACTCACTCACTCACTCACATATTTGATTAATAAACTGCTCTGTGCTAAAAAGCTCTGAATGGCTGGTGCAAATATTCAATATTTTGCATTGAAAAGGAGAGAGAAAATGCAGAATGACACGACATTATTCTACAACACAGTAATAAGTATGGATGAGACATGTCTTGAGTATAAAGTCCCTGCCACCACAATGCCACTTAGACCAGAACAAGCATGAGTGGGAATTTGAACCCTGGTCTCCCAGTTCCTAGTCCAGTACTCTAACCACTACACTGCATTGGCTCTACTACCGACTTGTGCTCCATCTCCAACCAACACAATATTGTATCAATATCAATATTGTATGCCTCTAAATATCTGTTGCAGAGGATTACAAATGCTGAGAGTGCTACTGTGCTTCTATCCTGCTTGCTGGCCACTGTGAGAACAAGCACTGGACTAGACTGATTTTTGGCCTGATACAGGAGGTTGCTTCTTGCCAATCCCTGGGACAAATAAGATCAGGACATGTTTCTTTCCAGTCTCATATAAGAGTCAATGAAGTTGGACATAGTTAATAATGTGGAGAATTCTAGGCGTAGGTTCAATAGCACCCAAGTAATTCCATGAGAGGGATGCGGGTGGTGCTGTGGGTTAAACCACAGAGCCTAGGACTTGCCAATCAGAAGGTCGGTGGTTCGAATCCCCACGGCGGAGTGAGCTCCTGTTGCTCGGTCCCTGCTTCTGCCAACCTAGCAGTTCAAAAGCACGTCAAAGTGCAAGTAGATAAAGAGGTACTGCTCCAGCGGCAAGGTTAACGGCGTTTCCGTGCGCTGCTCTGGTTCACCAGAAGCGGCTTAGTTATGCTGGCCACATGACCCGTTAGCTGTACGCCGGCTCCCTCGGCCAATAAAGCGAGATGAGTGCCGCAACCCCAGAGTCGGTCAAGGGGTCCCTTTACCTTTACCTTTAATTCCATGAGAAACAAGAACAGAAGTCATTTATTACGATTAGGCTGCTATTCTTTCTAATGATTTATTATTGCACACCCCTTTTTTTGCAGGGAGGAAGGTTAGGGAAACTATTGTTCAGCCCTGTGACAGAACTTTTGAAATGTCCAATGAAATTTGACACATAAGTTGAAATATATTGCACCTGAATGAATGAATGAAAGAATAGTCCAAGGAAGCGGTGATCTGGATGGAGTGAAGATTGACCAGACTTAATGGTGATTGCCCCTTCCTCAAAGCAGGAAAAGAAAAAAGGAAAAAAACTATAATTAAGTAAAAACTAAAAAGAAATAAAATTGGTATTGTATGTGTTGGCCCTCTTTGAATCAAAATACAAGATCTGGCTCAGCCAAAATAGGACTGGTTGGCTGTCACCTAAAATGAAAAAGGTTGTAGACCAGTTTTAAAACAAATACTTAAAGGGAAGTGGATGTTTGCCAAGGAACACTAATTCAAGATGACTCATTCATTTACAATGCCGCCATAAACACTCTGTGTCTCAGAATGAGGACAGGCAAGAATTAGATAATTTATATATGGAAACTATTGAGAAGTGATCAAATCAATTAAAACATCTAAATAAAAAACAAAAATGTGGCCCATTTGGACAAGTGGTTAAGACTTCTCTTTGCAGACCCTCTTTGAGCACGCCTGCTATTGATTCGTCATTATGTTGCTCGAACGGGGTGAGAAGTGTGATAGATGATTAACGTTGTGGTGGCTATATTTTAACTGGTTTTATTGTATTAAAGTCTATTGTATGAAATGCTCTGCTTTGAGAATTTGTATGAAAAGCAGATTGCAAGTTTTCTGAATGAACGAATAGTGAAAACCCAACTAACTGGTAAAGGATGTGAGGACAACTCCCTGCGGTTTTAATGGAGATGCTAGCAGATGAAAAACAACTAAGGATGGCATTGAGGTATACAGCTAAGCCTATCTGTTTATTATTTACTTATTGCATTAATAGCCAGCCTCTTTTCTCCAAGGAGGTGTGACCCCCTCCTCACTGAATCCCAACAACACCCTGTGAGGTAGGCCAAGCTGAGAGGTGGTGGACTGGCCCAAGGTCACCCAGTGAGCTTCATGGCCGAGGGAGGATTTGAATCCTGGTCTTCCAGGTCCCAGTCCAACACTCTAACCACTGCACCACACTGGCTCTCAAACAATGTACTGTCCAAACTTTTTCCAAAGAAGGCCAGATTTGATGAAGTGAAGGGCCGTGGGGTCCGACCAAAGGGCCAACCATAGTTGTTGACCTTTTTTTAGGGTTGAAGTTGTTGACTTTTTTTTAGGATTTTAGCCCAGGAAATAAACTGCCACAGGGACAGATTAAACTGACTGATGGGCTGGATTAGGCCCCCGAAAAATGGACTTTGGACATGCCTGCCTTAGTACCAACACACAGGCATGAGGACTCTTGGAGGGGAGATTGTGGCTACTCCACTCCTCCCACAGTCCTGCTGCTGTGAGTTAAGCCAGAGTGCAGTCTTCAGGAGCCTGCACACTCACATGTTCACACTAAGCCAGGTGTGGCTTAGCATTACATGAACCAACTCCCTGTGAGGTAAAATAGAAATATCTGGTGAAATCCCATCTTTCTTCTTCAAAGGAAAACCCTCTTACAAAAGATTTCTGTACTGGATGGACATGCCAATTGTCCAGCAGGTTCTTTTTATATTCTTATAATGACATTCCTATGCTTTGAAATTTTTGTTTGGGCAATATGGGTAGTGTTTGCATTTGGTAGTATTTTAAATTGATTTTAATTTTTTTGTTCCAAAATCAGCAATCCGTTAATCACTTTTCTCGGTCTTCCTTCAAATTCTTGCTTTTCCATTTGACTTAACTCTTTCCCAAAGCGACACTTCCATGAAGCCTAAGTTCACACAAGTGGATTTGCTCACTTTCATTCTAGATCACTCTTGCGTCTTCGTTTCCTCCCCGCCTGTTCCCACTTTGCTGAATCCCCATGTTGTAAAACTCCTCCTTCTGCACAGTTCAGGGATAGCCAATGAAAATGCCCTCTACACAGATGGTGTGGACCACAGTGTTAATCATCCTTGACCATTAGCCATGCTGGCTGGGGCTGATGGGAACTGTAGTTCAAAATATCTGTAGGGCCCCGCATTGACTACCCTGGCTTAGGCTAATGCTTTGTGGACAGCTGTATGCTATATAAGAATCCACTGGCTCTGATTCTGTATGGCATCACATTCTTACTGCACGCAAACACAGGAGAGGTTAAACTTTCATCCCTGTACATGATCTTAGTTGCAAATAATAGAAGCAGAGGGAGGAGAGAATGCAGGGAATCAAGGGGCATACAGTCAGCTGTGATTTATACTGATATAAATTAGTGCTGCTCACTTGACTTGAGAAGAGATATGATAATTTTCTTCAGCTCTGATCTATTTTTCCTTAGTCAGAGAAATTCTTTTCCTATGAATAACTAAACCATTCTCAATTACTCACCTCCTTTCCTCCTTCTTTCCCTCCTCCCCCAAACATTTCCTGGGTATAAAGTGTCAAATGTGCAACCGCAGACACAAAGCAATCTGCATATAAATGAAGCCATCCTATGTACTCTTTCACTTGGCTTTATGGGAGGTTAAATCCTTCCTATACATTCTTTGGAAGTGATTGCAACAACCCTAATGCAATCACAGATGGGTAGGTGCTAGCAGATTCATTCCCCTTTTATATTTCATTAGAAACAGTGCTTATAAGCTCGGCAAATTCCGCCCTTTCATCTGCGGGCCTTGTTTTTTGAATGTCACAATTTAAAGGTATCGTATCCTATGGAGCTATCTATAATAGATTAGCAGAAAATTCTACCTGTTCCCTCCACCCCACTCCAGCTTAAAGATATGAATATGCTTACCCAGTGCTATTTTTTCTAGAAAAAGACGTAGCGGAAGTCACCATGAACACCTCCCTTGTTCTCTTAGAATGGCAATGGCGCCCACGTGAGCTCCCGTGAGTTCCGGCTGAAAACTGCAGGAGGCAGTGGAAGACAGGAGTGCCTGGCGTGCTCTGGTCCATGGAGTCACGAAGAGTCAGACATGGCTAAACAACTAAACAACAACAACAAGGCTTTATTTTGGGAGAGGGGCAGAACCGAGTTATCTGTGATGGTATTAATCAGTTACTTAAGTAATACACACACACACACACACACACACACACACACACACACACACAATAGATTTAGGGGGGTTCAGCTGCCTCCCCCCCCCACCTACACCCATGGGTAGTATGCTTCTGAATACCAGTTGCTGGAAACCACAGGAGCGGAGAGGACTCTTGTGCTCAGACCCTGCTTCTAGACTTCCCACAGGCATGTTGGACTCGATGGCCCTTGTGGTCTATTCCAACTCTATGATTCTATGATCTGGTTGGCCACTGTGAGAACCACTGGTCTGGACCACTGGTCTGATCCAGCAGGCTCTTCTTACTGTATGTTCCTACATTTTCCCTATGGGGTCAACTGTGTGCTTTCAAGGTCCTGATATCAGAGTATCTGATAATATACTGGGGATGGATGAATCTGCTAATACCGGTTTCTCACAGTTTCTCATTTTTCCAATTCAGTTCTCCCTATTTCTGCAGCAATTTAACCTCATGAAAATTGCAGCAGCGTCTTGGTGTTAATGTCTCCTAATATGCATATATCTGTATGTAGTTTTGAATCATATACACACTTTCCCAAGGAATTTCCCCTAACTGAATGCACTTTGTATGTTATTTTCACTAATGTGTTCATTTCCATGCAAAATGTCCCGACAAGTGCAATTTGGTACACACTGTTCGGTTGGAGGACTGCATCACTTTAAGGTTTTATTATTATGGTCTTTCCCCACAAATATGGAGTGTGTATATTTGTGTGTGACAATTTACTATAAGCAGCACCGGCTTCCACTATCCTGGGAGCAAAACCCTGATTATTTATGGCTGATTGCCCCATCTACTATCTTTCCCTCCTGTTTTTGAGAGAGCATGTCACAAAGGGAAGTGCAAATCTCTCCGTCTTTAGAGTAGATGTCCTAGTTTTACTGCGCCCATGTTGTAAATTAAAAGCCCTTTAGTAATGCATCGTATATTTTATGTATACAATGCAATATATAAGTTTTAACTCGCAGCATAAACATACAATTGTAACTTATCTGAGTTCACATCTTAAATGTGAAATTTCAAACTTATACCCAAAGGTTGTGCTAGCAAAACTTATCTGGGGGGGAAAAACTGTCTAATGCTCCTTGAGCCACTTGCTTGGGGAACCTATTTTCATTTGTGTAATACTGAATAAATGCCGATTATTTATCCTCAGGGCAGTGTCTGAAATATTATGCTTGTGGGTTTTTAAAAAAACCATTGCTTCTGAAGGTAAATGTTTTCCAAGTGCACAACAGAGTTTGAGATAAACTGGCATAATTTACCCTTCTCCAAAGCTGAGTTCTTGGACTTTGGGGCAGGACACAGGAGAGACAGGGGTGATGGATGCAATTTTCAATATCAGGATGAGCTGCTGTGCTCACCTTAATCGTGATAGCATCAACAAACCTAGAGCTCCCCCAACCTCGCTACCCCCCTGCCCTGCCCCATCCTTGTGAGTGCAGCCCCACTACCAGTAGGGCACCACACACACCCCAACCCCATGGGCTGCTGCTGCATTTAAGCACAAGTGCTCAAATTTCCAACCATCCATGTCCAAATGCACCCAGCAGCCCTGTTACAGATTTTCCGAGTCTTGTTTTGTTTGGCTTTTAGACTCCAGGTTTAGTGGGCCAATAGGATAGAACTGAGGAGAGCAATGTGAAGGTACAGCATTATCCCAAGATTGCCAAATCTGTGAAAAAGCCTAAAGAAACTGGAAGTGGATTTGTCAACCTCGGGGACCCCAGATGATGTCGGACTACAACTCCCATCAGACCTGTTGTAGTCTAACAACATCTAGAACAGAGGTGACTGCCTGAGAGTGATGAAGTCCAGCCACATATTGGAGGCTTCTGGTTCCCTAGATATAAAGAGCACCTCACAGGTGATCCTTGCTTTAGAACATAAAAACAAAAAAGAGCCCTACAGGACTGGACTAAAAACCTATCTGGTCCAGCCAGCCAACCAGATGCCTATGGGTTGCCCACAAACAAGGCATGAGTGTGGTAGCACTTCTTTGTGTTTCCTGGCCACAGGGAACCTAGAGTTTCCTGTGCAAATGCTGCCTTTCTGTCTGTCTCTTGTCCAGAGGAGGGCCTGTACCACCAGCTCGCCATTCTGAATGTTGATTACCACGTTCTGCTTATATATTCCTTTAAAAATTGGCCACCCACCTTTCATTTCCACTAAAAAAAAGCCTAAGGTGGTCATAGTCAAAAGAAAGGAATCTTCTTCTTTCTTCTTCTTCTTTTTCGGCGATCACTCGTAGCCAAGTAAGATTGTCTTCCATAAACACGGTTTTAACAATGAGTCTGTAAGTGACTGTGGAGGCCAAGGAATAATCAAACTAACAAACAGCTAAATGCAAGAGCAATGAATGATAAACAAACAATTGAACCCCCAACAAGCAGAACCAGAATATTCAAAACAGATGGAAGGCCTACGTGATTTTTGTTTTGTTTTATTGCAAAAAATACGAAGGTGGATCTAGCCGCATTTCATTTCCATAAGCTATGTACTATTGACTGGATACCTGCATGTAATGTCCACTGATCATACAGATCATACAGTATTGAATGTATTATAGTCACAGACCCTCCAAGCGTCCCTATTTTCCAGGGGCAGTCCGGGATTTACAGAAGCTGTCCCTCTTTCTGATATGATCCAGGAATGTCCTACTTTTCCTTAGGAAATCCCTATTTTCATTGGAGAAATGTTGAAGGGTATAAAGTTATGCGACCCTCGAGCCAAGGAAATAAGTAACTATACAACCTTTAGAAGACATCTGAAGACAGCCCTGTATAGTTTCATGTTTTTATAAATGTTGGAAGCCACCAAGAGTGGCTGGGGCAATCCAATCACATGGGCTAGGTATTATTATTATTATTATTATTATTATTATTATTATTATTATTATTATTATTTATGGAATAGGATATAAAGGTTGGAGGATATGTACTCAAACCTGGTCCATACCTATTGCTGAAAATTAATGTACTATTGAGGACAAACAAAAAAAATACTCATTCCAACTATCTAGCAAAAATTCATGGCTTAATGATGTCTCATCGCATTCTGTGAATTCTTAGTTACTTTTCAGCTTTAAGTGAGAATATAATAAGATTTTGAGACCAATATTCTTATATCAATAAATTAAAAATATTTCTACTCCTATCTACACCTATTATTATTATTATTATTATTATTATTATTATTATTATTATTATTATTTTCCAGGGATTGTAAATGAAATGACCCATGCATTTAATTTGAACCGTCATTCAGTTGCATTGTTTTTCTTTGTTCTTCTATGTTACTGAATTATGTGTGCTTGCTTAAATTGTGTGTTTTTATTTTATTTTAAGGATTTCTGGAAGGGGGGGGCCAAGAAAGCTCACAAAGTAAGCAGCCCAAATCAGTGCTTCCGAAGAAACTTCCATCATTTGTTGTCAGAATCAGCACAATCCTCCTTAGAGGCTGAAAGCCAAGTAAAAAAGGAGATATATCATTAAAATACTGCTGAGCAGGTTTCAGAAGAGCAGAGGTAGCCTCTTTCTTTTTTTAGGGATTGCTAAGACTGTACTATGTGAAAATGAGCATTTTTACGAGAGGGAGAGCAGGAGCAAGAGAACAAATGAGCAATATCACTCGCATTGTAGTTGTCTGATAATAACAAACGAGGCCCATAGGTGTGCAGGTGTTGCCGGATGACATCTTGCCAATGGACTCTGACACCCAAGTCAGGGAAGTAATTTCTGAAATGCGAATTTAATACTTCTTGCACTTTGGAGAAGTTCCCCACTCTACGGCACCTAGTTTGACAGGCGAGTGCAATCGCTCCTCATCTCAAAACTGCATGCTGCTTTGCCGACACAGACAATACACTAATTATAAAATACCTAGCTGCATGAACTGGTGAGATGGAGAAGCTCCTGCCTATTCAAATGCATAGTTCTAAAGGAACATTGCAGTATCTAATTTGATTTCCCCCAGAGCAGTACATGATGTGTTATTTGATGCCCTTCAAAGGACACTATTAACCAAGCTATAAAGTGTCTGATTTTATTAGCTTTGCTGGGTTTTATCAGTTTGTAAATGTGTTATTTTCTCCATTTATTGTGCCTATGGGATCCAGAGATAGAGTGAGCTTCAGCTTAATATGTTTTGGGAAGCTAGCAGTGGCCTTACTTTTAACGCTCTATGCTGTGTTTGTGGTGACATTGAAGGTGGAGTCGTGAAAACTCTAATGTCAGGGCCATTTATCAAGGCAATTCCTCACTGCTATAAAACTCGGTTGTGACATTGGATTTAACAGTAGGGTTTTGTCTTAAATAGAACTGAGTGTTCCTGAGCTGTACAGCTAACAATCCCCAGTAACTGAATAACATGTAGTCAATAATGAGAAAATAGGTCAGACAGATGTTCAAAAAGAGAAGAATGAGTGTATGTTCTGCGCACTGAAGCCAAGGGATGTTTTATGTACCTTTGGTGTTATTCCCTTTTTGGTTTTGGATGGTTTTCTTCTTTAAAAAGGAAAAAAAGGGGGGGGGGACTATGGTAGAATCGTCTTTAATCAGCACCCTTAAAACAGCATGCACATTTTGCAGGGGTGATCAGCAGGGAACTGATTGATTGCAGTTCATTTCCATTGACACCAAACAAGGTACTGGTATAAACGGCCCACCTGATACATTTTAATAGTATGCCTGGTGTTCTCGAAAGCCTTTTCAAAGAAGCTAACAGGTGTGAATCAGTGTTTGTAGCATAAATGTCCTGCTGAGTGTTCCTGTTTTCGCATCAGGCTTACTTCCTGCTGTATTATGGCTGCTAAATGAATCATATTTATAATTTTTAAATTAAAAAAAATCAATTTTAAAAGTATGTTTTAACCGGAATTTTTATTTGCAAATGGGCATTCACATGAAACAGCAAGAGAGAAATCACTTCCAAACACCAATAAGCATTTTTCTTTTTAAATACACCCAAAAAGATTTACCTTATTATACTCAGCACTAAGTTACAGAAGAAGGCAAAATAATGAAGAGTAAACCTATAAGGAAATAAGGATGCAAATTACTTACATAAAACATTTATAGCAAATGGGCTGCTAGTTAATGCTGTGGAAGCATAATCCAAAAAGAAATTAAACATGAATAAGAATACATATAATTTTTGTTTAAAGCATAAGTGCATTGTCAAGATGTTGCAATCGTGTTATTTAAGTAGAAGGACAGATCTAAGCAGGATGGAAGAGATTCATCTAGAAGTAAAGAGATATTTCTAAAAATCAGGGCATTGTGGACGGAAGTGGGGCAGCTTTGGGGTTGAAAAATCTTGGGCTGGTACATGCCATACATTTAAAGTGCATTACTTTCCTCAAATAATCATGGTAACCGTAGTTTACCCTTGACAGAGTTCCAGTTCCAGACACTCTTAACAAACAACAATGTATTTTTGTTTGTTTTTTACAAAAAGAAAAATTGTGGAAATGTGGAAGAAATGAATTTAAAATGGGAAATATGAGAAACAGAGAGAAACCACCTAGGAAGGTAACTACTGCCTCAATTCGGGTGGGGTGGGGTAGGCACACACTTTTGGAAAAGGTGTGTCAAGGCAGAAGCTGTTCTTTTTTATTTCCAATGCTTCTGCATTGTCTATTTACATTTCTCTCTCTCTCTCTCTCTCTCTCTCTCTCTCTCTCTCTCTCTCTCTCTCTCTGAAACCTCCCCCCCCCCCACCAAACAACACACTAAGGAAAGGAAAACATCAAAGAAAAGGAAAGGAATACAGATCCATATATTTTGCACTGTCTATCACAATATTCAGGTTTAACTGAAATTTGCAAGTAGCATGCTCTAAAGTCCTGACACAGTCCATCTCCCAGATGATTTGGAGGGTGTTGCTGTCTGCTGTTCACCTCTATAAATTGCAACATATTTTATCAGTCTTCTTTCCAGATGTGCAGGAACTGTTTGGAAAGATTGTTATATGCTTATCTTTGATTTGTGCATATTATAAACCCCATGGCACACCTGCTCCTAAATCTAACACCCTCCCAGCATAGTCTATAAACTATCAAGGGTCTGGGTAGCCTGATTCCCTCTCTCTGCATATACTCTCAATTTTTTAGAAAAGCCAAAAACAACAACACTCATTTAAAAATCTGACGCAACTGACCAGCGGCGGAGCATATGCCCACACTGCCCAGGTTGGGCACGCTCCCAAAGGGGGCATAGCACGGAGGGTGCCCTCCCAGGCACGGGATAGCCGCTTGGGTGCTCAAAGCAGCGCACAAAGTGGTGCACAAGCTGTCAAAATGAAGGGGGAAGGGGGGAATGCCGCTGGCAAAGTGGTGCAGCTCACCCCCTTACTCCGATGACTCGGGGTAGGCTTGGGAGTCGTGGGCGGGTGGTGCACTGAATGTCACCACCCCCCTTCCTATGCCCCTGAAACTGACACCTTAATATTCCGTGGCTCAGGCACTCATAACCATAAACATTGGCCTCATTAGCGCTATGTATTTAAACAGCAGCAGCAACAACAATTTAAACAGGCATGGTTCTTCCCAAAGAATTTTGGGAACAGCAGTTTGATAACAGCAGTTTGTTATTCTCCACCCTGTAAGTATCAGCCTCTCTTCCCAGGGAACACTGGAGTGAATGGTGTTGTTTAGTCATTTAGCCGTGTCTGACTCTTCGTGACTCCATGGACCAGCGCACGCCAGGCACTCCTGTCTTCCACTGCCTCCCGCAGTTTGGTCAAACTCATGCTGGTAGCTTTGAGAACACTGTCCAACCATCTCGTCCTCTGTCGTCCCCTTCTCCTTGTGCCCTCAATCTTTCCCAGCATCAGGGTCTTTTCCAGGGACTCTTCTCTTCTCATGAGGTGGCCAAAGTTTTGGAGCCTCAGCTTCAGGATCTGTCCTTCCAGTGAGCACTCAGGGCCAGTGGCGTAGCGTGGGTTGTCAGCACCCGGGGCAAGGCAAGTAATTTGCGCCCCCTAACCCATGGATTTGTGCCCCCTAACCCGTGGATTTGCGCCCCCTAACCTGTGGATTTGCCCTAACCCCAGATGTTGCGCCCGGTGCGGCCAGCCCCCCCTGCACCCCCCACGCTACGCCACTGCTCAGGGCTGATTTCCTTCAGAATGGATAGGTTTGATCTTCTTGCAGTTCCATGGGACTCTCAAGAGTCTCCTCCATAGGGTGAATAGGGGCCTCCTAATAACTCAACATACTTACACTTCCCAGGGAAGCTGATACTGTTTAAAGTGGTATGATGATACTTTCAATGTATAGTGCACATGAGGCCTTACCTGACAGACTCACACAAATGCAGTTCATGCAACATACAACACAGCTCTCCAGCTTCCAGAAAGGTCTGTGCATGAAGAAGTCATTGTATGTAGGCTTCCCTCAAAAAGACCTCCACTTCAAAGACATGGTTGGGGATTATCTAAGCCTGGAAACTCACAGGTTCCTCTCAGGCTGCTTTGGGTTTTGAAGAAATATACAGTGGTACCTCGGGTTAAGTACTTAATTCGTTCTGGAGGTCCGTACGTAACCTGAAACTGTTCTTAACCTGAAGCAAAACTTTAGCTAATGGGGCTGCTGCCGCGCCACCAGAGCATGATTTCTGTTCTCAGCCTGAAGCAAAGTCCTTAACCTGAAGCACTATTTCTGGGTTAGCGGTATGTAACCTGAAGCGTATGTAACCTGAGGTACCACTGTATATTTCTTTTCATTCACAAACCTCTCCTGCTTACCTAGAGAGCCTCCGAGTATGTAGAAACTGTTGCATTATATTCTGCTGGCCCATTTCACTTCCAGTCTAGTAACCACTTGGACTCCTGAGTTTGCTATCCGAAGGAATGATAATCAAGCAAGAGAAAATGCAGCCAAAACCAAAAAGAGTGACTTGAAGAGAAATCAGCTAAAGCCAGCAACCATCTGTGAAGAAACATCCTTATAGAGTGTTTTCTGAAACCCACAAACAACACATGTGTACCACAGGAAGTGGACAGGATCAGTCCCCTACAGATGATCTAGAAGGAGCTCTCCTACAGTGGAATTATCAGAAGATATGATGGCAGTTCATCTGTCTCGTTTTGAGATCCTGCCCAGTATGCTGGATCCTGCTCAGTCTGCCACCTAGCAGACACAGCTATGAGAATATGCCCATTAAAGTTACCCCAATGCATCTGAACAGACCACAAAAAAGGGACTATTCAGCCTATGCGCTTTGGATTTTCCATGGGTGGGAATCATTTTGACATTTTGCCTAAGATTTCAAAGAAGCTACAGACAAATGTGACTGTAACAAAACAGTGAGAAAATGTATATATTTACATTACACAAGCTGTCAGACATCTGCCTATATAAACAGTTGGATACAAAAATAACAATAATTTCCATCATGAATATTAAACAGTAAATAGCACTGCATATTTATTGCTGTAATTTTAGCATTTCAGCATGTATAAACATAGCATGTACACATTGCAGTGCTCATGGAGCAATATGCGATACCATCCCATGGCACAGGAGGAGTCCCACTGGTCATATCCAGATCCTTGGGTTTTGGTTGTTGTGTTTTGATCCCTACCAATGCATTTATTGTTTATTGCTACTGTTATTGTTTAATGCTAAATCTGTTTACTATGTGGCAGATTCTTGTGACATCATACTGAATTTCCATCCCAAACGTGATTAGTCTCAATTTAAAGTTGGAAGTTTAGCAGTCAGAACAGTGTTGGTAGACTGGATCGATGATTCTCCCATATGCTTCAATTCCTCTGTTGAGTAATAGAGTATAATCTTATACTTCACCCCAGAATGACTTCTTGCCATCACTGGTTCTGTATACCATAATATTACAGTCATTCTCTTCCAGTTGACTGGAGAAAAGGCATCACCTCTCAATAGCACCAAAAGATCAATAGCAAAAGACCTGGGATATATGTCATGCCTATTACCAGATAAAAGCGAGTACAAAATCCAAACTCTTCAATTTTAGCAGAAGCTGAAAAACTGTGTGCAGTGTCCGCTTGGTGTAAATCAAGAAACCTATCTTTCAGTATGGAACACATTCTGCTCTTATTAGGACATTACATGGCATACTCTATGCTTATAACTGGAATTTGTTCCTACTGTCTGAGACAGAATTGAATGGAAAGAAGAAGCAAAGTCCCTGTTGAGGTTTTAAAAAATGTGTGATCAAACATAACGACAGATATTGTATGACTTTGTCAGTCATCAACTGATGATAACACCAATGGAAAAAATAATGCAGAAAAGCAGCAGAAATCATTTGTGAAGAAAGGGAGTTTCATTTTTAAATAGCTTGACTAGTTTGCTATTCATGTGAACATAGAAAGCTCAATATGGATTAGGACTTGAGGGATCTCAAGGACTGCTGTATAAATCCTCTCACTTTCTGAGATCAACTGGAGAGTCCTTCCTTGGATACTCCTGCCTACAGAGGTTAGATAAACAGTGACCAGAGACTGGATATTCTCAGTAGTGCCTCTACGTCTTTGGTAGGTACTAGTTGGCATTTAATCTTTTTATGTGTCAGATAAAAAATATTTCATTCTCTCAGGCTTTACGATTCTCACTTTAATGCTGTGGTTGCTGTTGCTGCTGCTGCTGTATTGTTTTCTGCCACTTATGTATGAAATCACCAGAAGCTGAGTTAATGTCAGATGAGATGCTATTCTTGATGAGCCCTGGGAGTCTGCACAGAGTAGCAGCTAACTCTTCCAGCCAGGACACACCTAGGAATCAGCTGTCCTAGAGCTGGCCTCATGGGTCATCGGTGCTTCTCTTGAAGACGCTGTATGCCAACTGCTTAGTCAATGATGCAAACATTACATAAACTGCCATGAAAAATATTTTTGATGAAGTGGGACAAAAACAATGCAGTCATTAAATCAATAAATGTAATCTGAAAAGGTAATTGGGAATAGACCACCCTCTCTTTCCGACCTCATTTTTAAAGTGATTGCTTTACCTAAATCAAGAGATGATGCTCCGATCAAATAAGAGAACCCATTTGATTCATGAAGACAACTCTTCTTCCCCTGTGATCCATCAGTTCAACCAAGAATATGCTCTTGAGCTGTGCTCCAAGTTTAGACAGAAAGGATCCTATGGTGGCCCTTACATACCTCTGGAGTAAGTGTGAGGATATGTTCCACATGCCCCACTGACTTTTCCTACCAGAGTTGAGACTGGGATTATCATTCTGGAATTCCTAGTGGAAAACTATTAACATAATTTCTACTGAGAAGAAGGTCCAGTAGACAACGTCAACTTCCCTTTAGTGGTGAATGGTCTGGGTATTCCATCTCTGGCTTGGAAACATGGCCACTAGGTCCTGGGTCATGATGATGGCCACATTCTTCTGCTCTGTAATGCATTCCAATGTTTTTGGTGGGGGAAGGGCAACAAAAGATGGAGATGGTATTGAAAGAGAGAACTCTGTGAGTGCCCTGTAAGCCTTTTATGAAAATTTGATGCCATCTGCAAAGACTCAATCCCTCTAAGGATGATCAGCTAGATGCTTGTGCATCCCTTTGGGCAACCAGTTCTCAACCTCAGCCACATGCCTGTATAATGGGAACAATATAATGAGAACAGTATAAGAGAAACAGCCTTCTTCAAAGGCTAGTTGCAATGATTCTTGTGATGATGTGTGTGAGCATTATGGAGAGTATTGTATATTTCTGTTGTTTTTAATCAAAGACAGGGGTATTAGTATTTTTTTCCCAGAGTCTTAAGAACAGAATTAATAAGTATGAAGCCAGCTCACATAAGAAAAAATATTAACTTTCACACCCGCTTTTCTTCAGCTGTGTGTATAGATTTTTATTCTTTTTAAAACAGCTTTAGTTTGTTGTGACAAACATTGAAATGGGAATTTAGAAATATGCTGAGAAAGGTCATTTAATCCAAATGAAACGGAGCACTATGACTCCCCACCCCCTTTGAGATATCTTTATATCATAAATTTCCCAGATCAATTTCAGACGAAAGAGGTTCAGATACATTTTAATAACCTTCGAATAAGCATATAAATTCAATTTTCTGAAGTTTGCTGTAGCACTGGTAAAAGGCATTGAATTTAGTTGGAATTATATTGATTGAAAGAAAGCTTTTAATGCTGTTATAGGTAGTGCCATCCCCAAATCTGTCCTCCAGTTTCTGGCAAGTTTTCTTCTTCTGGGAAAGAGGTTTCCATTTTATTTCCTCCTCCTGAAAGCACTTGAGAATGTCTGCAGAATTTCTTTAGAACATAGTTGAGTGTCGGATTTGGTATCCACCTTACCACTGCAAGTTGGCCAAATAAAATTAAATAATATATATGGGGCAGCTCTTGAGTTCCATCCTCCAGATGGGTAGACTAATAGGTGCACCAAAAACTAATATGATATATTGTCACTCCCTTCAAGGCACAAACATTGAATCTTTCTGATATTTAGATCACGTCCCAGTGCTGAATTGGATACATGCACACCATCTTTCTCACAGAGGTCAAATGTTCTAAAACAAAATCCCAGTGATTTTTTTTAAAAAATCTATTTAAAACAAAACATTAAAACAACCTTCCCCAAACTGTGCCCTCCAAATTTTGTGGACTACAACTCCCAGAATCCCTGAAGATTGGCAATGCTCTCTGGGGTCGAGGAGAACTGTGGTGAGGAGAAAGATTTGGCCCCTATAAATATGGTGATTCCAGATTGGATTGTGCTTTGCTGCACTGTTTGAAATGGCTTAGAGCATTGGAATTGGTTTGTACAAGTGCACATATACACAGTGTCAGGGACCGTGCTGAGGAGGGCTACACTGAGGAAAGGTGGGAGCCACCAACCTGAATCTTCCCAGGAGCAGGAAGACAGTATAGATTTGGAACAGTGGTTTGCAGAGGGGCATAGTTCAGAAAGCAGAAGCTGGGAAATACTGGATGGGGAACAGCTAGGAGAAGCAACACTGGAAGAGAGAGGGTTAACAGATTCTCAGTCTCTGGACAGCATTCCTCTGCCCAGCCCAAGGTCAAGAAAAGCTCATAAAGTTTCAGAACAGAAAGCACAGAGGGTACAAGCTCAGATTACAAAATGTGGGAATGATGTAGATTAATAGGGATGGAGGGGGTGTAAGCTTAATTGGGAGCACCACCATTCTGGGTTGACACTTTCTTTGGTCCTTATTAAAGAAACTAACTGGCAAGAATTCCTTTCGTTTGATCTGCTCATTTACAGCCACAAGGGAGGAAGCTGATTCCCTGAAGTCTGACACACAACATAAAAACAGATGCATACCACAGTCTTCTCTTGAGCCCAAACTGATTACAGTCTCTGAGGGTGCAGGCAAATATCATGCAGAGGGACTCTGGGCACTTGGAAGTGCAGAAGGTTTGGGAGATTAGTCAATTTGAGACATGCAGCTTGCAACACACACACATCCCTCCCACGTTCTGCAAGTCCATGTACAGATCGAGGCTGAAATCAGACAGCATTTTAGTCCATTTCCCTGATTTTTACCTGATCTTTCACATGACATAAAAGCCTCTTCTGGAAAACTAGCAGAATCTAGCGAAGTTTAGAATTCAGGGGAGAAAAAAAATCCCATTTGCAGTTCTCTTAACCTAGGGAACTGTGGGAGTTTTGTCCTGTAATTTCTTGTGATAAAATTTGGGATAGTTTTCCAGCATGCAGTTCTTCCATGCCATTTAAAGTTAATGTGACATGGTAGAATATTGATCAGAAAGTCTCCATTTCATAATGCAACATGCAGTGTGGTGTAAAAGAAATGTTAGAATTCAAAACAGAAGCGCTAGCATTATAATCAGAATAAAATTAGCACAGCAATCCTATAATAATAATAATAATAATAATTTATTTATACCCCGTCAATCTGGCTGGGTTTCCCCAGCCACTCTGGGAGGCTTCCAACAAAATATTAAAATACAATAGTCCGTCAAACATTAAAAGCTTCCCTAAACAGGGCTACCTTCAGATGTCTTCTAAAAGTCTGGTAGTTGTTTTTCTCTTTGACATCTGGTGGGAGGGCATTCCACAGGGTAGGTGCCACAACCGAGAAGTCCCTCTGCCTGGTTCCCTGTAACTTGGCTTCTTGCAGTGAGGGAACTTCCGGAAGGCCCTCGGCGCTGGACCTCAGTGTCTGGGCAGAACGATGGGGGTGGAGACGCTCCTTCCGGTATACTGGGCCGAGACCACTTAGGGCTTTAAAGGTCAGCACTAACACTTTGAATTGTGCCTGGCAACGTACTGGGAGCCAATGTAGGTCTTTCAAAACCAATGTTATGTGGTCTCAGTGGCCGTTCCCAGTTCCCAGTCTAGCTGCCGCATTCTGGATTAGTTGTAGTTTCTGGGTCACCTTCAAAGGTAGCCCCACGTAGAGTGCATTGCAGTAGTCCAAGTGAGAGATAACTAGAGCATGCACCACTCTGGAGAGACAGTCTGCGGGCAGGTAGGGTCTCAGCCTGTGTACCAGATGCAGCTGGTAAACAACTGCCCTGGGCACAGAATTGACCTGTGCCTCCATGGACAACTGTGAGTCCAAAATGTCTCCCAGGCTGCTCACCTGGTCCTTCAGGGGCACAGTTACCCCATTCAGGACCAGGGAGTCCTCCACAGCTGCCCACCTCCTGTCTCTCCAAAACAGTACTTATGTCTTGTAAGAACTCAACATCAATCTGTTAGCCGCCATCCGTCCTCCAACCGCCTTCAGACAGTCATACAGGACATTCACCGCCTTCACTCTTTCTGATTTGAAAGAGAGGTACAGCTGGGTATCATACGCATACTGATGAACACCCAGCCCAAACCCTGAATGCACCCCCAGTAGGATATCTTATATATGAATAGCCACCTTTTACCGAACTAATTTTTTATCCATACAGCAATACACAACCTGCCGTGTTGCACTGAACCTTTCAGGGGAAATCAAATTATATTCCTAACATTCAACAAATTCAGAATTCAACAAATGCAACTCACTTCAATCCCTTCAGATAATTAACTTCTTAATCACTCTGGGCACAATCCACTGGGAACTTTTCATTTGCAGTTTCCATTGAATCAAATGCAAAGGGTAGTGAATTGCATTATCAAGGCAGAATCAAGACCTTTCTTCCACAGTCTCCCTCGTCTCCAGATTAAGCTGCACCAACAGATTATTGCAACATGGGACTGCCTCTGAAGACAGTTTGGAAATTTTGACTGGTACAAAATTCAGTGGCCAGGTTGCTTGTTAGAGCAAGGCAGTTTGAGTTTATAATTCCAATCCTGGCCCAACTGCAATGGCTCCCAATCAGTTTCTGGGCCCAATTCAAAGTGCTGGTTTTGACCTATAAAATGGCTCAGGGCCGCAATACCTCAAGGACATGTGAATCGACCCATGTGAACTGCCCTGAGCTGAGGGTCTTTGGGGCTACTCTCACCTTCACCTAGGCATCTTCCCACAACATTTAATCCCTCAAAAGGGTCACACTGAGGCTAGAAGTAACAGAAAGTCAACAGCCAAACTGGAGTACAAAGCAAATTTATGGTAGAAAGATGAAACTCAAGATATGCTAAGCTGTTTAGTACCACTCAATAATATATTTGCCTTGCACCATGACTTTTCATTTCCATTCTCCCAAAATTTTCAGCATATTAAAGCCATAAAATGCATCAAGCTTTTGAGACGGCATGAAAACCCCAGCACTCTTAGCACACACAAATAACACCTAGCAATTCAGTGGCAAATGTTCCGGATGTATTGACAGTATTCATGGAACACTCAGAAATATCTTCCACATATATTTGGACTTTGAAACAAATACTAAAAGAACCCAGTAATATCTAGTGTTCATTTGCAATTGTTTGTGGCTCTACATTTTCTACAAATTAACACCCCCCCACACACAAACAAATGAGACTAGGTTTTAAGGGGGACTCCCATCTAATATCTTTGGTCTTTTTGAATAATGCAAAATGTTTGCAATATTTTCCACTTCACTCATTGGGACATAAGCATGAGCCAGAATTTTTAAAGTAAGCATGATGCAACCCTAACACAATAAATTTATGAAGACTGAATTGCAACATGAGTTATAGCAATAATATACTTCTACTGTGGAATTAATTTAGCATTGTGCTTGTATTAGTTGTTGGCCTAGATATAAATTGCATTTTGCCGAGACAGGTAGTAAACAATATGTTAATGACAGAGTAACCTGCTTATTTTTTAATTAAAAAACTTCACCGTTTCTTCAAGACACCTCTTTTAAAATAAAACTTTTGAGAATGAGCTTATCTAACTAGGTGATTTGGGCAAAGCAATATTAACCCCCAGATTTGCTGAATGGGGAGGGCTCTGGTTGGGCAGAGGAATGCCAACTCCATGGCAGAAGCCTTGCTGCACCCACAGAAAAGTCCAGGGGCTATGCCACCAGCAGTGTTCCTCTGGGTGTTGACCCCAAATGCGGCACTTCGGAGCATAGCTAGAAGTGGATAAAGATTTAAACCGGGCCTTTGGAGTGAGGTGTAAGGTTCATTTTGTAGAGGATTAAGGTGGCGAGATTTGTAAAGTTGTAAGGTTACATTTTGAAAGATTACGTGTAGAAGATATGCTGGCTAAAACTTTCTAACGATCCCGATATAATGTAATAAATTTTCTAGCCGCTACATCTCAGAGTGGATTTTATCCATTCACGACCTGAAAGCTCTGCTAGAGCATTAGAATATAAAATCTGGAAACAGATATCGAACAGAAGGCTAACCGAGATTATGAACAGACAACTGTTTGGCTCATTATAAAGTCAGATGTGTTCTATGGCATTTGGGTGGACAGCAGAGATGCTGACATTAACACATGGCTCATTAGAAATGAATTTGAGCTTGGCCTTTTATTCCACTAACTTCACTTAAAACAAAGCACCTAATATATACTGGGATCTCCTTGAAAATGCCACTGCCATTTCTTTTTATGCATGTCACCACAATTTAAAGTAAAGGTAGCATATACACCCAACACTAGAGAACTAATAGGAACTCAGCCTCACTTTGCAGCTTGTGGCTATATCCATTACATAGCAAAAGAGAAGATCAAGTTCATTTTAATCTCCTTTGTTCCTGATGACAAGAAGCGCAGAATGCTTGGCTTCCTATTTGCCCTTGCTATTTATCACATTACAGAAATGATAGCAAGGCAGCATTATTATCCTGTCCTGTTCAAAAATTCTGCACAGCGTTTTGGATCAGGACAGTTACCATCTTTATAGAAAACACTGAGAGAGCTTTCAGAAAATGACAAGCATCCTGATTTGTGTTGATTTCACATATTGGGTCCAATCCAGCCAATGTCCAACACTTTGAAATCCCATTGATATCAGTGGGATATAACTGAGCATAGGCTTAATCTCTGCCACTGAAATGATGGGATTTACAAGCGTTTAGTGGATGAATTGTGTCACTGGCTGGAAAGCCCTAATTCTTGATTTACAGCAGAGGCATTTTTGTGGAGTTCAGCAATGGCCAGACAATGATGATGACAAAGCGTGTTCTCCTTCATGGAGAGCACGTGTTGTGGTGGGGGCCACCAGGACACTCCAAAGTTGGGGGCGGGCTAATTGATTGTTGGCCACTGATGTGATTGGGGCTTCCCTTGTTGTTGGGAAGAAGTTAATGTTGCCATTTGTTGATTGACAGCCAGAAATGCTAAAACTCCTTGCACGAGGCTAGGGCTTCCTCTTTTCGACCGTGCATCGGATTGCCCTTCCCCCCCTCCCTAGAATTAGGGTTGTTCGCTTTGACCTTGCTATGCCTGTCATGGGGTTGTCTGCTCTTGGGGCAGGGGCCCGGTAGGAATTTTGTCCATCTGGCTGATTGGCTGGGGCCATTTGGTTTTTGCCTACTGAGTAGCAAATCGTCACAACTTGTAAGGTTGCGGTTAGGCATTGGTTTATGGTTTGGTTGGTTGAGGGGCATGGATTGGCTGTGCCTGCCACTCTAATGCTGCTGCTGCAAGGGATTCCGTTAAAGGAATCAGGGGCTAGCTATTGCTTGTCCACTCTGTCAAGGGGGCTCGGGCCATAGCAATGAGCTCCTGGTTGCATTTGGGGAGGGCTGAGGGCAGGTTCCCTGCTCCGTCGCTACCCCCAAGTGTATTCCCCTTTTCTGACTTTCGCATCGTGTGGAATGTCAGTCTGTCCCCCATGGTGGGGGCAGATAGTCCCAACCAATGCCTAAGCAACCACTCACATTTTTGTATTTTAATAAAGTTGTGGCCAAAATTATGCCAAAAACCTTAAACAAAAATTCTGTGTGATGTGTGAGTTATTGGGGTGGCCCTGGGGACCTCGACACTATAATGATTTGACATGTCTACCTGTCTACCTCTGAAATACTATGATGGAGACCAAGGAGCATTTCTGTATTTTCTGATACAAAAATTGATGTAGTTATTTCTTTCTTAGCTATTTTCAGTGTTGTGTTGATTTGATCTAGAAAATTAATACAGTGGTACCTTGGGTTACAGACGCTTTGGGTTACAGACACTTCGGGTTACAAACTCCACTAACCAGGAAGTGGTTGCTCCAGGTTAAGAACTCTGCCCCAGGATAAGAATGGAAATCATGTGCCAGCGGCACAGCTGCAGCAGGAAGCCCCATTAGCAAAAGCGTGCCTCAGGTTCAGAACCATTTCAGGTTAAGAACAGACCTCTGGAATTAAGTTCTTAATCTGAGGTACCACTGTAATGCAAAAGAAGTAGATCTGTTCTTCCTTGTTGTCCTGCAGTCTTGATAGTGATGAACATACTTTGTTCAGACAGAAATGTACAGGAGAGCCTGATCTTTGGGTTAACTATGGCCAAGTTTGTTCTACCTATGCCTGGGCTCTGCAACTTCAGAGTCTGGAGGTAAGGAAGTGAATGTTCCTCTGTGCAAAACAATAGACATATAAATCCCTGCACATAATATACCAGCATACCCAGGCGATGGATAATAAGCCTTGTCTGTAAATGGAAGTAGTATAGCACACACAGTCCAGCTCTTGTGCTGGTGTGCCCACACTACACCAGCCTCCCTGCTCTACCTTGCCTGCCCTTCTGGTAAGTAGCAGCAACAACAGCATCACTACTGAGAAGCTAACATCACAACTCCACCCCACCAGGTGATAAGATGCTGTTATAGATATTCAATGATAGGAGCATATAAATTATTCTAGAGCACAATCATAACTACTTCTTCTTGTTGAAGTATGAAGGTTTGGGTAGGATGGTGTGTAGGTTTCTTTCCATATGCCTTAAGCAGCAGAGAGGAGTGTTGGCGGACAATGCTCAACCATGGTAGAAGTCTGAGATTTGCCCAGACAGCTACTGTTGACAGCTTTCACAGCAATGAAAGAGAGCAGATACCCAGGAACACATTTTGGGAGGGTTGGCCTGCCAACACCTTTGGTCTACTGGCTCCAAAGACCCATTGATTCCAAAGGACTTGGTGCTTGGACCCTCAGCTGCACCAGCCTGGAGCTGATATAGCAACTTTTTCTGGCTAGCATGAGAAACTAGGGCTTCAGTGCTCTGTGGCTCCCAGGCCTTACATTACAATTGCTCTGTTAGACTGAGTTAAAGTTTTCAGTTTTTCTACAGCAATAATCTGACTTGGGTGAAGTTTTTCTAGGAATAAATAATAGTTCCTTGAGCAATCATGGTGCTTCAGTTTTTCTAACTGTTCCTTTAACTGACCTGCAACCTATGTAAGTCAGATACTGCATGCTCTGGATATCTAAAATCATTTGTGTTGTGTCTCAGAGATGCTAGTACTGCATTTAAACTGCAAACGGCAATCAGCTTCTGGAGAGGCTCTCCAAAGGTTGACAGAATAGGAGAGAGAAGTTATCACACATGCCCTGTGGCCTCTCATTCTGCATGGGATGCTATGCAGACAAGCAGACTGGCCTCCATGGCGATACCACAAAGCCAACTTAGTCTGAGTACAAAAAGGACTCTGCCCCCAATTCCTCCCCAACACATTCCTCTACTTGTAGTTCTGCATCTAAATCTGATGGTGCATCAATATCTGATACATATAACTTATGTAAGGTGCCAAAACATTAAAAGCTTTATGTTCTTTGCAACTCTGTCCTTATGCTTACCAGGACTTGTCACATATGGTAGACCTGAAGTTTAAAGGTTAAATCAGTGGCAAATGTCACATTTTCAACCAAAACAGATTGGTTGCTGATGAAAATCATGTCATTTCTCTCAAAAAAACAATGCAATCCTCCTTTTCATTTTCTATATTGTTTAAGAAAGTTAGATGAATTAATTAAAAAGAAGTTTTTAATCTGTCCTGCCTGGTTTAACTTTTAAGAATGACATTTACACTTGGTTTCTTGATAATTAATTCTACTTCCATTCTTTGATCCCCCCCCCATGAACATTTCTCATCTGTTTATTTTTATAAGATGCCCCATTTTGGCAGGGGAGAGAGCGAGCATACAAGAAAGACCATGCATCAAATAAACCCAATACCTACACTGAACTGGGGGAAATGCAAAGGTGCCTGTCTTCCAGTAGCCTAGTCACCTTTGGTAGGAACAGAGGACACTGACTTATACTGAGCCAGGCCTTTTGTCCCTCTAGCTCAGCCACTGACAGTGGCTGTCCAGGATTTCAGGCAGGGGTAGGCAGCCCTACCTGGAGGTCCCTAACTTGGGACCTTCTACTCTGCCACTGAGCTACAGCAGAGGTGGACCTTGATGTTACATATTACACTGGTGCCCTGTGCAATGCCAAAATCTGGCATCTCCCACCTCTTGCCTTCTGCTGGATTTCATAGTTGTGGCAACTGCTACGGTGCCCTAGCTCTATGCCAGGTGCGGCCGAACTGGCCATGCTCCCCTAGATCTGCCTTTGGCTGCAGTTCCTTCACAGCACTAGCCTGTGAGCCCATACAAATTACCAAGCTAACTCAGGATGAGAGAGCTACTGATTTGTATCATCACCTCATGTGGTAATTAGCACTGTTGCCGTACCTTAGCATCAGGTCATATCTGTGATTAAATTTGTGGTCTCTGAGGTGCCCATTGTATGCTACAAAAATAGCATGGGAGCCCCTTTTCCATGGCATCATTGAACCACAGTCCTATAAAATTGAAAGAGTCCAAGCAATGGGGATCTTTTCCTCTGGGTTTGGCTCCAGATGGGTGATTTTGCTTGCATCAGACAATATAAGAGTGCCATGGGATGACACTCTGGCAAACCAATGTTAATTTTTGGCAGATGCAGCTCCCCAAAGCTCCCCAATCGTTCTGTAAAAGTTGTGTGTAGTTAGGCAATGCTGGCCTTCAACTGTTGAAGGCTCAATTTCCACTCAGGCCTAAAGCTCTCCATGAGATGGCAAGCAAGGTGATAAAGTACACACTAGCCTACAGCATGGTTTCATTGTGAGGGTAAAACAGGTAAGTATCCACAGAGTACCTAGTTCTCGGAAAAAAGTGAAATAGAAATAATAATAATAATAATAATAATAATAATAATAATAATAATATAGCACCAAGAAGGCAGTCACACCCAGGATTCCTTAAATATTATTTTAGTAATGTCACCCCTCACCTCCTTTAAATATAAAAGCAATAAAGGAGGCATCTGATTTCAGACTTTTCCTTTCTCTCACTGGGTAGGGGTAATTTAGAACATTCAGAACAATAAAAGTGATTTTTGAGAGGGAGAGAGATGAAGTCCAGAAAGTACCTCCAAGATTTGCTCAGCAAATGGGCCATATATTGATTTTCTTGTTATAAAAGTGAATGGACGCTCCCCCCCCCCAAAAAAAAAACCCATAACAATGTAATGCACAAATGGGGACAATAAACAGGCCAGAAGTTTGTCAGAGCAACTTCCTTAATGGCTGATGTTTTACTGCCTTTACCAGCAGTCATTTTAGTATATGAAGTCGTTCAAACTTGTTCAAAGCAGATTCTAGAAATCGCTGCTTTTGTGCCAAAGTAATCAGCATAGATGGTGACCTAGAAATCAGATATACCAATATGCTTAGAAAACCCAAACAACCAACTATGAAACTGAAGCCTCTTTCCATGCAATGTCAAGTTGATGTGCACGTCCAAGGCCCTCAGAGGCTCTCGAGTGCACCATTTTCCACTGCTACGTCCAACCCTGTCAGTCAACGTAATGCTGTGCTAGATGGACCAGTGGTTTGATTAGCTATAAAGCTGCTTCCTATATTCCTAACACACGTGACCACATCCAGATAGAATCCAAAATCCCCATGGTCTCCCTCAGTCGCCTAGCCTTTGCCTCTCTTTTATGATTCCAGGATTACTCGCCTGTTCCTGTTTCATAGAGCATATCAAGCTGTGTATAAATGTTATGAAATAAATAACATAATTCTTTCTCCAGTTCTAGCACTGATGGTAGGCACCTTTTCCCTGCCTTTCCACTGGATGATAGCTTCTTTGGTAGAGATGCAGATAGGGTGTTCAAATCTCACTGCATAGATACTGCCACTTTTCCTTTTTTCTTTTAGCTGAAGTTCTTCAGTAGATTTTTATTACTTTGCATATCACTGCAAACCACAAAAAGTTCATCATACACACATATATTGTGTGTGTTTGGACTAGTTTTGCCACTAGTCCTTCCATCTTATTAGCATGAAAGCATGAAAGCTTGAACCTCAAAGGTGACCTTATTGGCCCAATGTAGACATCTAGCTAGTCATGGTGTTAGACAATGAATAGAATCTATTGCTCTAATGAGTGCACTGGGGAGGCTGCTGCTTAGCCGTAAATGAAGACTGTTCCTTAAGCTGTGTCTGGGCTACAGTCAGAAGGGAGGGCTTCTATTAAAATTAATAGCCTGCTTGCTCTTATTTTTTAACCAATGTATTGTTGAAATAGTGTTCTTCCAAGGTTGCACAGCTGGTTCAATGCTGATTGTTTTTAAAGTCAGAATAGATAATTAAATGGGATAGAAACTGGCATTAGGTTATTCATGATAGAAAATATGCCAAGAAGAGCTACAACAAAGGACACTTGCTGATAAAAGGGGGAGGGGTGCAAATATAAATTTAGCACAAAACTTTTGGCTTCTAGGCTTTATTTTTCATGCAGCAGCAGAAAACTTTTTTTATTTGAAAGCTTTATTATTTTGCTTTATTGAGCCCAAGTATTCATGCTGTTCATCTAGAGTATTTAGGGTGGCTTTTTTAGTCTTACACATTTTTCATCTGTTGCTCTAATTCCATATATATATGCAGGACTTCCTACAGATTGTAAGAAGAGCCTGATGGATCAGGCCAATTGCCCATCTAACCCAACATCCTGTACTCATAGTAGCCAACCAAATGCTTGTGGGGAACCTGCTAGCAGGATTCAAGCACAAGAGCATTCTCCTCTCCTGTGGCTCCAAGCAACTGGTATTCAGAAGCATTGCAGCCTTCTGTGCATATAGCAAATGCAGATGTGAATTTACTTGTATAGTTTCATCCATATCACAGTGGTTATTTGGGCCCCACTGAACTCGCTAGAAGCTCCTTTGATGTATGTTATGTTGCCACCATTAATGTGCAAGTAGGTTGCCATGGGTTGAGGGCCACAACTTGCCCATGCCTTATGCCACAGCACTGTTATTTCTCTGGTTGTCTTTAATGAATATATATGACCTAATGGAAGGAGTTATTATAGCAACCTAATCCATGCAGCTGAAGCCAATGAAGATGGGGGCCAGATGGTAGTATGTGCAGCTTCTGGAAGAAGAACACAGTCAGACCTCCTCCAGAAGGCAACATGGCTTTGACTTGGTTCAATCTTCTCCCATTCTGTACCACACAAACCCACACAACCATTATTCATCTGGCGGTAGTTGATGTTGTTGCCACAGCAACATACATTCATGAATTGTCTCGTGGGAACTGTGGAAGGTGTGTCTTAAGGAATGCTTGGAACCACAGAAAATGGAAAAGGTATGTGTCTGTGTGGCAGAGAGGACTCCTGAGAAGTGCTGCAAGTTGAAATAGGCTGATTTCAGGATAGGGTGGTGGTGGTTCTTGGTCTGATCTGACATTTGATTTATGTATGAATTTATTTATATATTTATTTTAAGCATTTTGTTGGAAGCCGCCCAGAGTTGCTGGGGAAACCCAGCCAGATGGGGTATAAATAATAAGTTGTTGTTGTTGTTGTTGTTGTTGTTATACCACTCTTCAGGCAATTGTCGCAAAACCATTTCCACAAAAATACAAAAATCTGACCTACAGCAGGGAAAAGGTAACAGAGACTGGATTGAGAGGTCCAACTATTATCTAGCAAAACAAGTCGCTAAGCAATGGTGCACCCCATAGAACAACGTCTTCAGACAAGGCACCTAGGATCAATGCCTGTAAGAAGCAGGGGGGCAAGGCAGAAACCCTTCATTGCAAAGAGTTGACTGAGAATTGAGTTTGAAATTATGCTTTTAAAAATTAGTTTTATAGCTTGTGTAATGGTCTAGGAGCAAAATTGGTTCGACAGCATTTTGCTGAGCATACCAGTGTTGTTCAGTTTGTCATAATATATAAAATATCATTGCTCTGATAGTCCTGCATCAGCTTTTTGAAACTACTGCACAGTAGACATAATTAAGTATAAGGCTAATGTCCGCAGGCTCTCTCGCTTTCTTCCTCCCCCTCCCCGCGTCTCCCAAACCTCTGCGGAATAGTAGGGTTTCCCTCCCCCATTACTGTTTGATGTATTTTCCGGCACATTTTATCACTCTTCCCATTTAATTCCAGCACCCAAGAACACACACACGCTATCAAACTATACTATATTATCTGTACTGCACTGCACTATACTATACTGCCTGCACTTTATCTATTTTACTTTGGCTCTTGAGAGTCTCCACCTTCGCTTCCAGTCTCTTTAAAGAGCAGTGAGCTACTCCCATGATGATGGAACTGATGTGATGAACTGATACAGAACTATCTGCTTCCCTTTCCCATATATAATTGACCTTCAGTCCTCCCACCTGCAGTCGAGAGCATTTTAGCACTGTGATGCGTAGCTGGGATTTGAAGGGAAGAGAATTCTTCAGATTTACAGTGGCATATGTTTCATGGATCAGTTAAGAAGACATGGCGTAAGACCTGAACAGTTCCTACCTACAATTATCCGACCTCTGGAACTGTCCATACGTTCGCCTATTAATTATGTGTAATAATAGCAGCAGTAATTTATAGTTTCATGAGAGTTCTGAAAATGCTCCTCATCAGTCATTATCATAGAGCCCTAGTGGTAGCCTTTGACTTTCAAGCATTTCCAGTATTCCAGGTGAAAGCACTAATCGCCACTATTAATGACTGTGATGAAACCCAACATAATGTCCGAAGTGGCATTTCTTCATGGTGGGTGTGAGTTGACAAAAAACAAATGCAGTTCCTTGCAGTGACTTAACAAATCAAGTTATCAGAGGGCATCTGCACCAAAGGGTGGGCTATAAAATGTAGTTAAAGGTAAAGGTAAAGGGACCCTTGACCATTAGGTCCAGTCGTGACCGACTCTGGGGTTGTGGCGCTCATCTTGCTTTCTTGGCTGATGGAGCCGGCATAAAGCTTCCAGGTCATGTGGCCAGCATGACTTAGCCACTTCTGGCGAACCAGAGAAGCACACGGAAATGCCATTTACCTTCCCGCCGGAGCGGTACCTATTTATCTACTTGCACTATGACGTGCTTTCGAACTGCTAGGTTGGCAGGAGCTGGGGCAGAGCAACGGGAGCTCACCTCGTCATGGGGATTTGAACCGCAACCTTCTGATCGGCAAGTCCTAGGCTCTGTAGTTTAACCCACAGTGCCACCCACGTCCCAAAAATGTAGTTAGGTAGGCGCATAATGACCTGTATGGACAAAATGGACTCATTGCTAAGAGAAGGCAAATGTAGATGATACAGGGACTAATGGGTCCTGCCAACATCCCTGTTTGGTACCATTGAGTCCTACAAGTTGAAGCCCACACAAGGACTTCTGCTAGCTCAATGGAGCTTCCCCTCTTCTCCTCTCCCTGTCCCTGAAGTTGGGTCTGAGGGGTTGGAACAAACCCCATAGCAGGAGATATGAGGAGATGAGACAGGCTGCTGAGGTATCTAGGAAGTCTCCCACTCCTGCTGTGACTGCATCCCCCGCTTCCCCCAGTCTCCTAAAACATGCAGAGAAATGAAGAGGGCAGTACAAAGAAAGCCAACATGGTGAAGCTTTAGGCTGCTGGGTAAGGAATAATCAGAGAAGCCTTAGAGAGCAGTCGGAAGGCGGGGGGACTGCAGTCCTCCCAACTGCTTCATTGGGGCAAGACCTACTGGATTACTGTGACCACTAGGACTGAGCTGCTTTTGTTTCTTTGAATAAAGAATTAGTTTCACTGACATTGAGTGCTTTATTGTTTTATTGCTGACCTATGCCTGACTCTAGGGACGCGGGTGGCGCTGTGGGTAAAAGCCTCAGAGCCTAGGGCTTGCCAATCAAAAGGTCGGCGGTTCGAATCCCCGCGGCGGGGTGCGCTCCCATTGCTCGGTCCCAGCACCTGCCAACCTAGCAGTTCGAAAGCACCCCCGGGTGCAAGTAGATAAATAGGGATCGCTTACTAGCGGGAAGGTAAACGGCATTTCCGTGTGCGGCTCTGGCTCGCCAGAGCAGCGATGTCACGCTGGCCACGTGACCCGGAAGTGTCTCCGGACAGCGCTGGCCCTCGGCCTCTTGAGTGAGATGGGCACACAACCCCAGAGTCTGTCAAGACTGGCCCTTACGGGCAGGGGTACCTTTACCTTTATGCCTGACTCTAGCTCCCGACATACTGTTTGTGGCAACCCTGAAATCACTGGCTGAGATAATGTTTTAAACTGTTTTTAGATAAATTTAAATAGTGTTTAAAAGGTTTTATTGTTTTTAGAATGCTTTTAAAATGTTTTGTTTGTTTGTTTTACTACTGATGTGTTTGCCGCCCTGGGTTCCTTTGGAAGGAAGGGTGTGATACAGCTTGTATAAATAAATATAAATAAAAAATATTTGCACAAATGGTGCATGGTGTCTATTACCAAAGTAGATCAAAGGAGGTCTTATGAATGAGAGTCCCTCTCTCAAAATTATCCACCCTATCTGTGGACAGAGGACTATCTCACCACATTTCTCCAGGGGAGGAGGTATTCTCAAATGTTTTCACAGGGAAAGGGGGTTCACCATCAGCAGTGACTGACGCTTAGTTCCAGTAACTGTATTTGTAGACATTTTGCATGCACCACAATGTCCCAAGTCTAACAGCATTCTAGGGCAATCACCACAGAAAGTGTGTGTGTGTGTGTGTGTGTGTGTGTGTGTGTGTGTGTGTGTGTGTAATCAGAGAAAATTCTTCAAAGTTGCCTTCATCTTCTGGGAAAGTGGGTGAGGAAAAAGCACCTCAGAAATGTTCTCAGAAAAAATATATTCTAAGATATTTTGGCTCAGCTTTGGAAACAAGCTTTGATATAGCAAAATGTTCAAACTGCTCTGTCAAAATAACAGTTAAAAGGGATCATGTTATGTTCTTTAAATTGTACCCATGATAAAATCCCTCATAATATTTATGGAACACATACATGGATATCTAAGAACAATTTTTAACAACCTTAAGAGCTATTGCATACTGGAATTATTGAAGATGAAGACTGAACAATTTAATATACATCCACAATGGCATTTTTACAGCTATGCTTAGAATAAATGTTCCAGCCTCTTCACATCTGACCATTTAAGTGGTTTGTTTGGGATTCCTTTTTTTTAATGAGCTAGTACTATTGTCCTAATTGCAAGTTGTACTGACAATAAAGTAAAATTAATGCATTTCTGATCCTGAAGGAAATCATGAAAAGCATTGTAGCATGAGAATAAAACCTAATGTATCCAAGCAGAGAAGTTAATCATCATCATTAGCATAAACACCATGTTTTGATAACTTGCCGAATATCTTTGCAATAAATTACATGGCACTATTTAAGTTTCAATGGCAAATTTGGTTATTTTGTTGCCTTGCAATGCTATCCTATATGTGTTTACTCAGAAGTAAATCTCACTGAGTTCAGTGAAGCTTGCTCCCATGATATAGGATTGCAGGCAGGTGCTTGGGTGGGCAGAAGACAGGTTAAGCAGAGAGTTCTTGTTACAGGCTTTACAGTAGATAATTGAACAGACTTCTAATACTTGAGGCAAGTATAAGAAGCTACTCTAGGCTTATACTCTCCCTGGTCCACTTTAGTTTCCATTGCTCATCATTTTTCTTCAGCTCCTCCACACACACTCTGAAAGTGCTTCCAAAATCTGAGATAAAGCATCTGAGAACTTTGCCTGAGGAGATGCAGTCAAGAGGGAATAGAAGAGCCTTGCTGGATCAGACCAAAGGCCCATCTATACCAGCATCCTCTTCTAGCAGTGGTGAGCCAGATTGTTATGGAAAGACCACAAGCAGGCCTTGGGTACAATTACAACTCTGCAATTGTGTTTCCCAGCATCTGGTAGTCAGAATCACACTGCCTCCAGCCATGATGGTATAACATAACCTCCATGAATTTGTCTAATTCTTGTTGAAAGCCATGCAAGTTGATAGTCAGCACCACACCCTGTGGAAGCAAATTGCATGGTTCCACTGGGTGCTGCATGAATAAGTACTTTTTCTCTCACTAACCAACTGTAGAGGCCCCAATGCAGATGGAAGTGCTTAGACCAAAACATATAAATTATATTTATGCTTCTGTATTACAATATATTTTACATTGCACTATATTTACATTATATCCATCGTAGTAAATCATTCAGCATTCAGTTGTGCAGCAAACAATTCATTTTGTGGCTGTTTTTGTCCCATTGACCATGGTGGAACTTACGGCAAAGTAAAGACACATTTTATTGCGCTACCAGATCATGATCCATTCTTCATATGAAGTACTGTAACTATAATTTAGTTCTTTGATGCTTTTTTCCATTTAGTGTACATAGAGCAATTTGCATGTCATGCATCTTGCTTTAGTCACAATCAATAGGTTATGAAATATCTCAATCATGTCTGCTGCTGAGTTTAAATGTCACACTAAACCATAGCTTAGCTCTATGAGAAGAAGCCACAGCAAGCTTTAGCTTTGCTTTCTTCTGCTGTGGTTGGACTTCCATTTCTATTTTACACAAACTGCCTGACTGGACAAACTGTATTTACATATTTATTATATTGGCTTGTTTCCACTAACCATAGTTAATCACACTTTGGATGGCATGCTAAACTGTGGTTAATCTAAAATAGAAGCTGGAGCTTCAGATTAACTCCTCACAGCTGGAGGAAGGGAGGGAAGCACGTGAGGCCAGGGTGAGGATGGGCTTGATTTTGTAATGCCACACCATAAATATTAGGTCCAAATGTAGCCACTGTTATCTAATGCCTAATTTTTGCAATTATTGCCACTTGTAGTAAATTTCGCCATCATTACCGACTTTCATTACCATTATAATATGCCTGGAAGATGTTTCAGCCCTCAAAATCTGCTCTAGGACTAACTTTGTTGCCATCAGAAAGTGCATCTCCATGTCTCTGGTAGTAGCAAGTACGGAATGCTAAGAGTAATCCAAACCCTTAGAAGGGCTGAATGGCTGAATTGCCTAGCCACCAATGCATCCAAAATGCAACTTTGCTGTACTAGCTCCCAGACTGGCACAGCACAGAGACCCAGAATGGGTCATCATATGGCGGGAGTAGGACTGAGAGGATCCCATGCCAGCCTGGCCCTGCCCTCGCTCTGCTCCATGTGTTTCCACTGGCTGCCACTGGGGCAGAAGCACTGGTACACCCCTCTGCCAGTGGCAGATCTCCACCAAGTGGAAAGGGCAATAGAGTTGGGTGGAGCACACCTCTAATTCATCCAAGCCTCATCCAGTATGGCAGATTGGAAGTTTGGGTTGCTGTGCCCAACAAAATCATAGGATATATATATATTGACAGGGACGTGGGTGACGCTGTGGGTTAAACCACAGAGCTTAGGACTTGTTGATCAGAAGGTCGGCGGTTTGAATCCCCGTGACGGGGTGAGCTCCCGTTGCTCGGTCCCTGCTCCTGCCAACCTAGCAGTTAAAAAGCCCACCAAAAAGTGCAAGTAGATAAATAGGTACCGCTCCGGCGGGAAGGTAAACAGTGTTTCCGTGCACTGCTCTGGTTTGCCAGAAGTGGCTTAGTCATGCTGGCCACATGACCCGGAAGCTGTACGTCGGCTCCCTCGGCCAATAAAGCGAGATGAGCGCCGCAACCCCAGAGTCGGACACAACTGGACCTAATGATCAGGGGTCCCTTTACCTTTATGTATATTGACTTCCAGTCAAATGCTTTAAAATGAAATTGCAAATATTGTAGAGAACTTTTTCTTTAATTTATAGTTTAGCAGTTAAATTAGCTCAGGCAAATCTGATTCTACAAATAGTTAATGGGGGGGAATCTGTGCTACATGGAACATGCAAAAATCTAAATTAGTACAATATTGTGTGACCTCTCATTTGCCATTCATTTTCTGAAGATAATGAACACTTCTTTCAGCTTCAGCTGGAATTCAACAACTAGAGTAGTTTCTTGTTTACATAACTTCCCATCCCAATATTCTTGTAAAATAACCAAGTATCACTGTAGGCATATGCATGCAATTGTAAAAAGAAGCTAGGAAGGACATCAAGATGGAATTTATCACACACACAAAAACTGGAAGAGCCAAGGTACCTCAAAGTCAGCTAAACTGGGAAGAGCAGGTGATGGGAATGAATAGGAAAGGCAAAGAGGAAGAAAAAATGTCCAACTTGGGGGAGGTGGTTTTGCAGTAGTAAGGGTTCAGAATAAATGAGTCAGCTGTAGATGTGGGACTGATGGGAACTGAAGGATCAGAGAACAAGGCTATAAGGCAGGAGAATATCAATAGCTTTCCCCCTGGATTTCTTCTGTGTGCTTAGTCTTGACTATGTCAAGACTATGCATGAGAACACTCTTAACCTGGACTTTCCCATTCCCTGGTAAGTGGGTGGGGCTGGTTGTCAAGAGCCAGAGTCAGGAGTAAGCCAGCAATAAAACACCCGGTGTCAGCAAAGTTAACTCTTTATTCAAAACAAAAAAAATTCCTTCCAGTAGCACCTTAAAGACCAACTAAGTTAGTTCTTGGTATGAGCTTTAGTGTGCATGCACACTTCTTTATTCAAAGAAACCCAAATATCACAGGCCTAGTGATCACAGCAACACTTCCCAGTAGGTCTTGCCCCAATAAGGGGAGGGAATTGGTCACAGCAGGAGTGAGGGACTCTCTGGCTGCTTCAGTAGCCTATCCCCACTCTTCTCATTCCTCCGCTTCTGCCTCTGGTTCTAGACTGTGCTCTGCCCCAGCCTATTTCTTGCTCATTAAGTTCTATTGTCTCTTCAGCTTCCAACACCTCCTATTCCCTCTTCTCCCTCTGACCACTCATCGTTGTCCCAACACCAATCCCACCAACATTCGCCCCCCCCCCCCCAGGCTTGCAAATAAAGCCTGGAAAAAATGACTCTGGCAAAGTCTTGGTCCTGGGTATGGAAGCAGTCAAGCAGAACCACACAATATCTGAGTTTTAGAGAATGACCAGCCACTTTTTCCTATCATGTATCCAGTGATCTATCCCGTATCCTTTGTTGCTCTTAACAGAGTTTGTTTCGCTGTGAAATCTCTTAGAAATCCCTTTCTGTTCAAATGCGTTTTCTGCTGTGCGAGAAAACCTGCACCAAATGATTCAACAAAACTGAAGCCAGCAGAAGTTTTGGACAATTTCATAGCAAAAATTGGGATGAGCACTGATAGCAACAGGTAGTGTTGCAACAGACAGGGCTGCTTGGGATGTCAGATAAAACCATTCATGTGTGGCACCCGCATAAATAAAGGGATGCCTGACGTGGCACAGCTACGCTTAAAGGCAGTGCCTTCTAGCAGTGACTCATGCAAACCCAGTGATTGAAAAATGTGCCGCTGACCTGCTGTTACAGTCACACAAGGCACTGACAGGAAGTGGTACCTGAATCTTGCCGGAGTTAGAGGAATTACTTCCTCCAATCAACATTTATGCCTTAGTGCAGTGAACTCAGTTTGCAAGCAGAAACAACATTGTATATGTATTGTATACATTTCCAAACACTTACTGTGGAATGGACCCAGTGGCGTAGCGTGGGTTGTCATCACCCGGGGCAAGGCAAGTAATTTGCGCCCCCTAACTCGTGGATCTAGGTAGAGGCAGAGAGCTGCGAGTGCGAGCGCGCCCCCCACATGTTGCAGCCGGTGCGGCCGGCCCCCCTGCACCCCCCCATGCTACGCCACTGAATGGACCCAATCCACCAAACAACAACACATCCAGAAGTACGTGACACATCTGTCAAAGAGAATTCTATTATACACTGAGGTGTTTCCCCCAGTTTATTTCGTTTTAAGTTAAAGGAATGCCACAATTGCTTTTCTCACAAAATTATGGTTTAGTCACTAACCCTGTGCCCTTTAAAACGTAGCATTTAACATTTGATTGTGATTAATAAATTTCTCTTTCATATAGCACCTCATAAATATTTTTGAGTTTGTAAATCACCTTCTCCCTGTAACTTCAAACTGCACAATAAAAGGCGAGTTTTGTTTGAAGCTTTTGGAGTGATAGATAGGTCCCATTTAAACTAAATTAATCTAATCTTTATGGGGGAAAACATAAAATAAGGTTGGCTTTAAATCTTCCCTGCCTCTGAACAGTTTATGAACATACAATGCTTTTGACCCTTTGAGGGAAAGGACAGAGGAATCCAATTTAATTGTGTGTCTCATGTCAAACGAACAATGTTTTTCATAAAAACAAGACAATCTTTTTTTATATATAAAAAATCTCACTGGAAAAGGTCATATAGATATTTTCTTTACATTTTTGACACCAATGTGAATTTGTGTACTTGCTGGGACTATCTGTTTTAAACATTCTACAGTATCTATTCTTCTGGCGCTTTGCTGGGACCATTCCTCCACACCTTAGATTGAAGTTCTTTTTGGTTTTAATTAGATTGACCTTTTAGTCCACTTGGCTGGCCTCAAAATGACTGATAATGACTGTTCTCTTGAAAGGAGTGAAGAAAGACGGGAGACAGTCATAGGAAATAAAAAATATTTGATACAGCGATCCTGGTGATATAACGACATCATCGTTATTTTCATAGCTACTAACACAAAGAAATACTAGCCTCTGCAAATTTTGTGAAGCTTTAATGATGACAGGTTATTTCTCATCTTCCTGAATGAACATTTTATAGCTCGGTTGATGACTAATATCTTCAAGAGGCTGTTTTTACTGTCCAGTAATGACTTGCCTTTTCTACACTTCCAGGGTTACAAATGGTAAACTTTAAGTAAAGCTGAAACAACCTCCATAACTGATGGCAGCTGAGGGGCTATCACCCCCCCCCCAATTCCACCCACAAAAAACCCCATTAAAATGTCTAAGCTTGAAATTGCACTTTCGTGAAGCCTGAAGCTAGCAGACAGCCTTGAAAATATTCAAATTCTATCTAGGTTCAAGTTTTACTTCAGCTCTGGATTTGTTGTAGGTGGCTTATAGGGACCCCCCCCCCCAGTGGGGGTGTGAGAACCACTCCACTTGCATTTAGCTCAGTGACATTTACCCCACCCCCTGTAAGATTCAAAGAGCACCCCCTTCCCAATAAACTGGGAGTCATGGTTTGTGAGTAAAAGGTACCCCTGCCCGTACGGGCCAGTCTTGACAGACTCTAGGGTTGTGCGCTCATCTCACTCTAGAGGCCGGGAGCCAGCGCTGTCTGCAGACACTTCCAGGTCACGTGGCCAGCGTGACGAAGCTGCTCCGGCGAACTGGCACCAGAGCAGCACACGGAACGCAGTTTACCTTCCTGCTAGTAAGCGGTCCCTATTTATCTACTTGCACCCGGGGGTGCTTTCAAACTGCTAGGTTGGCAGGCGCTGGGACCGAGCAACGGGAGCGCACCCCGCCACAGGGATTCAAACCGCCAACCATGCGATCGGCAAGTCCTAGGCGCTGAGGTTTTACCCACAGCGCCACCCGCGTCCCTTGTGAGTCCGTTGTGAGTAGGGAGAAGCAAATACACTATAACAAAACATTCTGCATGCTAAAAATGTATTTAAAAATTAATAATAGTAAATGCCATGTACAGTGGTACCTCGGGTTACAGACGCTTCAGGTTACATACGCTTCAGGTTACAGACTCCGCTAACCCAGAAATAGTGCTTCAGGTTAAGAACTTTGCTTCAGGATAAGAACAGAAATTGGGCTCCGGCAGCGCAGCGGCAGCAGGAGGCCCCATTAGCTAAAGTGGTGCTTCAGGTTAAGAACAGTTTCAGGTTAAAAACGGACCTCCAGAACGAATTAAGTACTTAACCCGAGGTACCACTGTAATTGCTTTGGCATCTTTAATGTACTTAGCTGCGATCCTATACTTTACCTGGGAGAAACTCAATGGGACTTACACAGAAGTAGACATACATAGGAATGCACTGCCTCTTAAGATGGTTCACAAAAGCTCAGGATCTAGTCCCATAAATGCTGCCATTCAACAGGGCCAAGCTGCCTGAAATGCTGCCCCACTTTTCGTCTGCAACAGTCCGTTTCTCTTATCCTGTGCAGTGGTGCAGAAGTCAAATGTAATGTATATGGTGTCATGAAATCAAGGGCTATTACTATTACTCAGAGAGCTGCCTGTTTTCTGCTTCACTAGTGCAGCAAACTAATTGAAATTAAGGGTATCTCAACATAAATTCTGCAATGCTTTGGCTTCATTTTCTCTATTAACACTCGAATGAACTAAAAATTCATTAGGTACTAACTGAATCATTCTAAACTCCTTTAAAACACTTAAAAGGGGCTGGTAGATTTTACAGTGAAACTACCTGACTAATACTATGTTGCAGGTATGATAGATTTAGCTAAGTATCTGAGCCATTTTTCCTACGTAAAACTTCAACTTTCTAGAAGAAGAAGAAGAAGAAGAGTTTGGATTTGATATCCCGCCTTTCACTCCCCTTCAGGAGGGAGTCACTCATTCTGTTGCCTGCTTTTGATCCTCCACGCATAACTACTCTCGTTCATTCGTGTGTCCTGGAGTGTTTACCCTGTAGGGGTATCAGCAGCAGCAACACCTTGGGCAGCCAGGTCTAGCTCCAGTGCATTGTGGGAAATTTACTGTATATGATTCATTGCTTCCTGGGTTGGAAAAAAAGAAAGAAAGCCAAGTACAGTGGTACCTCAGCTTAAGAACTTAATTTGTTCTGGAGGTCCGTTCTTAACCTGAAACTGGTCTTAACCTGAGGTATCACTTTAGCTAATGGGGCCTCCTGCTGCTGCTGCTGCGCCGCCGCCGCGCGATTTCTGTTCTCATCCTGAAGTAAAGTTCTTAACCCGAGGTACTATTTCCGGGTTAGCGGAGTCTGTAACCTGAAGCGTATGTAACCTGAAGCATCTGTAACCCGAGGTAGCACTGTACAGGTGCCAGTGGTGGCCCTGCCAAAGTGCTAGAGCCCTGGAAGCTAGGATGCCAGGTGTTGGAGACATCCCTATTATACATACCAGCAGTCGTGCTTTTCTGTGAGTGACTTCCATGTATCTGAAGGATACAAGTGCATCTTTCTCCTGGGTTGAGATAGCAATCCAGGCGGTGCACAACCTGATATGTTCCTACCCATAGGAGTGCAAGATAACCCTTGGCTTATTCTTATGTACTAAAACTAGTTGGGATATTTTCCTTATAGATGAGACACCGCTATAGTTTAAAGTGTTTTAACTGCTTCAGTTGTCAAAGACATCACTTAATATTAACCTGCTTTCGTGCGGGGCCTTTATTATATTTTAAGATGGCAGAATACTAGCTTCAAATGTGTAAGATCGGTGAGATGATTTGCCTCAATTAAAGTTGGAGACACATTTGAGGCTAGGCACAGAAGGGCCTCCTTTCGTGGTTTTGGAAGTATGTGAAAATTACAGTTCTGGGGGGGAGGGGATGTGCTAATATCTCACCGCTAGGATCTTTGTCAGCTGTATGGAACGTATCATAGAATTCTCCAAATCTCTTAGTAATATTCTCAATAATGTCAGGTTATTATAAAGAACACAATACTCTTAACTTCCTGTCTCATGAGCCTACTTTAACACTTGTCAATCATTATCCTACTGCAATACTTCTGGGGAGAATTTCAAAGTAAATTTTCCTGAAAACAGTCCTCCTCATTTTGGTTTCCAACCAACTGCTTTTGAAAATATTTTGATGTTTATATCTTATCTAGTTATTTGTTCCAGGAAGGAGATAACAGCAAAGGTCAAAGAGTCATAGAAAATTTCAACAAAGAAGCTTTAGCGCATAGCCATTAAAACAATAAGGAGAACAAAATAAATTATGATTCCTGTTATACAGTAACAATACCCAAGGATGGTGTTGCTACCAAAAGACACAATAAAAGTGTGTTTCTGATAAACAATTGGGTTGCTTATAGCTTGGTTTCAAGATATGTAGTGCCATGAGGCTCATCTAAAAGATAGTGGAGAAAAATTCAGTTGCACCATAATGATTAATTTGGACATTTTCCAACTCTGAATGGTAGATACTGTATTGACATTTACCAATTCACTGAAGAAACTCGGGTGGGCAGGGGAAAAACCTTAGGGGAAATTATAGGCACAACACAGCAAGGTTAAGTTCCCTTGATTTCTTGCCGTTAACTTTTTCTAGTAGAAATAATGAGACCAATAGCATTCCCACTTTTTGCTGAATTATGCCTACAATTTGCAGTGCTTCATGTTGACTTGTAGGTATAAGAAACAATTGCATCACTAAGATTATTTGGAGGTTTCTTTTAAAGTGAGCCATGGAAATAGAACAGAAATCTAGACTATGAGAAAAGTTACTTGTTGATTCTGGAATCTTCCTTGTAAATTTAGAAAAAATCTGATATTTCCCACTCATATTCCAAGATGTCAAGAATGGCAGGGGAAGCATGGCTTTGTTTTTTTACAGTCTTCAGATGAGGACTAGACCATGTGAAAAATGAATATAAGATTTTAGCTGCAGTTTGTTCATTTTCAGCTTTGTATTATTGTTATATAAAAAAGTGCAGTAGACATTTTGTTGTTGCACCCATGGCCTAGGTTTAGGGTCCTATTTAGCTCCTAGCTTTCATATCTCAGTTTCTAACACTGTGTGAACCTCAGGGTCCTTTCCAACTATATAATTTTGTGATTCTTATATCTTACTGATAGCAAAGAAATATTTGCTGGTTGCGTAGAGTACACAACTGAAGCTGAAGCTGAAAAGCAGAGCAAAGGAAAGTCTAAGATGTGGAGCCCAACTCTAGTCTATAACACGAAGTTCTAATATTTAAATCTTCAACGGTTATGTTACTATACAGGCTGCTTGTGGGTTTTTTTCAGGATTACTTAAGTAATTACAGTGGTACCTCGGGTTACAGACGCTTCAGGTTACAAACACTTCAGGTTACAGACTCCGCTAACCCAGAAATAGTACCTCGGGTTAAGAACTTTGCTTCAGGATGAGAACAGAAATCGTGCGGTGGCAGCGGGAGGCCCCATTAGCTAAAGTGATACCTCAGGTTAAGAACAGTTTCAGGTTAAGAACAGACTTCCACAATGACTTAACTTCTTAAACTGAGGTACCACTGTATAGTGTGATTATGACCATGAAAAATCTTGAATGAACAGACCTCTGGGGACTCTTCCAGATGACACTTTTCTTTTGCACTTGCCCTGCCTTATTCGCTGATTTTTTTCCAGAGAGATCTGCTCTTAAATTGTTTCTATTCTTAAAACAAGCTGTTATTCTTCAAATGGAGGGTGTCATTTTCTGTTACAAATTAAAAATACAACCCACCCAAAATGGGGGGGAGTTTGCGATCGGAGCACAGCTGTAGGTGGGGGTGGTGCACCCATTTCCCCCACCCTGGCTACGGACATGGCCTGGAGTCTGCAGGAGAAAGGGGAATTTAAAAAACAACAACACAACCCTTCTGTTTATGGACAGCTCCTCTCAACCAAAATGCCTTTTGTCTATCTGTCCTTTCCAATGGCAATGCATTTTTTCATTCTTCAATGTTTCGGAGATGTTTGTCTTCATATGACTGTGGCATATGCTGTAAATGTTTGTTTTTTTCTTAGCTAGGAATTAAACATTGGCATGGCAAGTGAGAGGGTGGGAATTTATTTCTGCAATACAATGACGGATGTTGTTGGGGCCTCTAATCAGATGTCTGGCTGCAGTTGGCACATCCAAGGATCGCTTTCTGTGTGTTCAGCCTTGGGATTGTCCCAAACCAAAATACCGTGTCATGAACTCTGGATGTGCTGATTTGTTCTTGAAACCCGTTGATTCCCGTAGGCTTTTATATTAGGTTAAACTAGGGAAATAGGCCAAAATAAAGAGTGGCACAGAAAATGTTCCCTGTGCATGCAATGCAGCGAGCAAAATATCAACAACGGCAACAAATGCTTAATAGTGCCAACAATATTACTCATTATAACAACTCAGGGAATTGAACCTTCAGGTTCCTCTCATTAGGAAAATAACTTTCAGTGTCAACTTAATGCTTTCTAACCACAAGGCTCTTATGGGCAGCACAGTGGAGTGGAATAAAAGAGAAGAGTGGGAGTTCTGGAAGTCATTACCAAAGAATCCCCTCGACACATACTGTGCCTGTAGCTTGCCAGTTGCTATATAAAATCATATATTACTGATAAATTGAACGGCTGAAAAGGTTACCCTGGATTATAGCCTTTTTTAAAGGGCAAATATAGCCATAGAACTACAGGGAAATGACAAAAATATGTTCATGTAACATGGGCTAGATTCTGTATGTTTGTGGAGGGCCCATATCTCAGTGACAGCGAGCATGCATAAATAGCACAAATTTATAGTTTTAATCCTCAGCATCTCCAATTAAATAATCTCAGTGCTTAACACTGGAGAAGAGAAAAGAGCTCCTGCAGAGTCAGAACAGGCAGTCCTAGGCTAGATGGACTTTAAACTCACTTTTCAAGTGGGGGTAAGGAAAATAGGGTTGCCTTAGAAATACTTAATGAGAGACTGAGGGGGACAACAGAGATCAAAGGAGTGAAGGTAGGAAAGAGGGAGTATAAAATTAAAGCCTTTGCAGATGACATCGTACTAACTTTAGAAGACCCAAAATGTAGTGTAAAAGAAGCTTTACAAAAAATTGAAGAATTTGGAGTTGTGGCAGGATTCAAGGTAAACAAAAATAAAACTAAAATGCTGGTCAAAAATCTATCTAAGGAAGAAACGGTAGATTTAGAACGAAGGGCGGAAATCACAGTAGTTAAAAAAGTGAAATACCTCGGAATATGGGTTACGGCAAAAAATCTAAACTTATATAAGGATAATTACGAGGTCACATGGAAGAATATAAAGAAAGATTTGGAAACCTGGGGGAGGATGAAACTTTCCTTTCTGGGGAGAATAGCAGTTGTCAAAATGAACATTCTGCCCCGAATGTTGTTTCTATTTCAAACTATCCCCATACTCAAAGGCTTAAAACAATGTAAAGAGTGGCAGAGTACCCTGGCGAAATACATCTGGCAGGGGAAAAGACCACGGATAAAAATGAAAATCTTGATAGATAAGAAGGAAAGAGGGGGCTTCTCCCTCCCGGACTTGAGTTTGTACTACGAAGCGGCGTGTCTACTTTGGCTGAAAGACTGGATAAAATTGGAGAGGGGAGATATACTAGACTTGGAAGGCTTTAATAACAGGTACGGGTGGCACTCGTACCTCTGGTATGAGAAGGTAAAGGTCCACAGGAGCTTCCTAAATCATATTTTTAGGGGACCAATATATCAGGTATGGGAGAGGAATAAGAATCTCCTTGAAAGGAAGACCCCCTGGTGGATCTCACCAATAGAGGCTCTAACGATTAAGAAAATCAATATGGAGGAAAAGACCGCCACATATGAAGAACTTTTAAGAAAAACAGAACAAGGGCCCAAACTAAGACCGTATGATGAGATAAAAAATCTTTTCACTGGTTGGTTGCATTACCACCAGGTGAATGATTTACTAAAAGAGGATAAAAAGAATTTAGGTTTTGAAGATAAAAAATCAAAATTTAATGTGGAGATAGTAGAAGGTAAGGACAAAACATTGTCTAGAATATATGACATGCTGCTAGAATGGCATACAAAAGATGAGGAGGTCAAGGAGACAATGATAAAGTGGGCAATTGACTTTGGCTATAATATTGATTTCGAAAGGTGGTTGGAGCTGTGGAACAGTAATATAAAGTTTACGGCTTGTATGGCACTGAGAGAGAATGTTTGGAAGATGCTATACAGATGGTACCATACGCCGGTGAAATTGGCCAAAATGTATAGATCAAAGAATAAGAAATGCTGGAAATGTGCAGAGGCGGAGGGAGATCTTTACCATATGTGGTGGCTATGTAAGAAGGTGAAAGGCTTTTGGGAACTAATATATAATGAGCTTAAAAAAATATTGAAATATACCTTTCCCAAAAGACCTGAAGCCTTCTTGCTGGGAATGACAGGTAAAGAAATTAAAAAAGAAGACAAGACGATATTTCTCTACGCCACCACGGCCGCAAGAATCATGCTGGCACAACATTGGAAATCGGAAACCATGCCCAGCATAAATGATTGGCAGGTTAAAATGGTAAATTACGCTGAGCTTGATAGATTAACAGCTAGAATACGAGATCTAGATGAACAGAAATTTCAGCAAAATTGGAGTAAATATTGGAAATATATTGGACAAAACTTATAAAGTGAACTGGCGGGGATAGAACAACCCTATCAGCGACGGATTATAAGATCAAAATTCAAATACGTAAGGGAGGAAAATATTCGATACTTACCAAAAGGGTGGAGGGGAGTCCAGGGCCCAGTAGAGCCCAACAGAATATGATTTTTATTATTATTATTATGGTTTTTTACGTTGTATAATTTAAGGAAGAGAACACTGTTGTATATATATTTTTTTGTTGTATTTGTTTATTTTTACTTGTCTTTATATAACTTGAATAAAAATGTATTTTTTTTAAAAAAAGGAAAATAGGGTTGCCATATTTCAAAAACTGAAAATCCGGTTGAGCTTGTTGGGCTTTTCTGCTCAAAATCTCAGAAAAAGGAAGAAGTTTTTGAGCTATTTCCAAGGAAATTTGCAAGAATCTACGCTTCCGACATGGGTTGTCATACGTCCAGATTTCCTCAGACATTTCAGTGATTTCCACCTTGACACTGTTTCTGACGGCCGAATCCTGGCTATGTCTGTGAAATTCCGGACGTATGGCAACCTTAAAGGAAAAATAATAATGATTCTGTTCTCGTTTAAAGGCGAACCTACATAATTTGCACTTCTCCCAGCAATATGAGAATCAAAACACAGCCATCTTTCAGAATTCATACTTTCTCAGTGCAAGGAATGCATATACTAGGGTAAAGTGTGCATAAATTTAAGTTTGGGAAAAGGAGAAAGCGAGATAAACAAAAATGGATAGACTTCCCCATTCTGGTTTTCATTTAATATTTTTAAATGGACATCCATTGGTATGATAATAAGTTCCTTTTGAAGCTGTGGTCCAATCTTCAAGTTAAGTATGGTGGATAAGGGTAGGATTGTTAAAGGATCCCTTTGCATTGGCCGGCCACAATAATAATGGTAATACTACTGGAATTGTTGGATTGCGCTGGCATGTTAACATTCTGTCATATCAGCCTTGTGCAGAGACCCCCAATACTTTGTCCTGGTTGCATGAAGTATGCATGCCTTCTCTCCTGGCCACAATTTGAAGAACATAAGAAGAAACTGGTTCATGTAGATGGCCCCTCTAGTCTAGCATTCTGTTTTCCATAACAGCAACCCGGATACCTCTGGTAAGTCCACAGACAGGATATAAAGGTTATAGCCTTCTCAGCTTGAATAATTGTTTGGAAGCTCTTAGTAGCATACAGTTTCTAAAACCTGGACAAAGCTATGATTTGGGTAACAAGATGTGTAAGCGTCAGGGGTAGTAAGATATACCGTACATGTGGATTGGTTTGAGAAATATATTTATATATTTATCAGTCTTCTGTGCCACTTACTGATAAGGTCCTAGTGCAGTGTAGATGTATAATATATAATATACAAACACTGCAATACAACTGATGGGTCAAGGCACTTCAATTTTATTGTTGTTTCAGCCCATGTGACCCAAATCATGATCATATTCCATTTCTGGAATATATAGTTTAAAGTCTTATACATCAGAGTAGCATGGATTATTTACCCTAGTCTCTCTCTCTCTTTCTTTCTTTCTTTCTTTCTTTCTTTCTTTCTTTCTTTCTTTCTTATAAATCTATAATGGGCAAACTGTATTTCAGACGATACTATCTATGCATCCAGTCTAGTTCTTTCATTTTCATAATATAATCAAGCTAACTCACCCTCCCTAGATTTCCAGGTCAGTTTGTTATTTCCTCAGAGGATGTTTGATTTAAAATTGTGTGGTATCCAGGTGTTTTCATTTCATCTACAAAACAGAAAGGGAAATATTAGCCCAACTCTTTAAACAAAAACAGTCCTTTTAAACCCAGGGGTCTTTGGTGGACTACACACTTGAGAACTACAAGTCCCAACCACAGAAATTGGAAGGTCTACAGCCCTACTGATGGGAGGGATTAGAGGAAAAGTGGGAGGGGCAATACATGTAAATATTACCTTTTGTAAAGTAGGGTTCTACATACACTCTGTTCTCCATTCAGGCAAGCAAGAAGTGCCATGTAAGTTCAAGGACTTGTTCCAGCCAGGTTGAGAGGTGAGGACAATGAGGAGTTGTCCGAGGACCAAAATCATGCCCCACTCCCCACCAGATGTTTCCCACCCATGGCATAGATGTATAGAGCTTGCTTCTCTCCTTATACACTGCCCCAATCCACAATATATCTTTCCCCACAGGTTACCTACCACTAGTTTATACTATATATATTCAAAAACGAACCAATAGTTTCAATAAAATATTATACATTGTTAGATTTCAGAAAGATTTTGTCAGCTTTTAAAAAGAAATCTGCACTAAAAAATAATAAGCAAGATTCCTTGTAAAATACATTATTCCCACAGAGAAACAGAATGGAAAGCACCAATTCATGCCTTTTCCTAAGAAAGGATAGCCGTTCCAATGTAAATGTTTTGAAGCGTTTAATGAAGAAAAGTATCAGTGGCTTAGAAGAACTGCAATTAGAATTGAGGAGCAACTGATGCTGAAAAAGTAGATTCAAAGGAGTATTAAATTGTTTCCTCTACAATCATTACTCTCAGAATGGAAAGAAAGGATTATTTGTTTCCAAATATGGCTTCTCTCTCTCTCTCTCTCTCTCTCTCTCTCTCACACACACACACACACACACACACAAACACACACAAACACACACTAAAACATCCACATGGGAAGAAATGAGTTGTGCATAGATGTTTTGTGCAAATAATCAACAGTACCCATTCCCAATGTGGTAAAGCATAAAGTAGAATGGCGTGCCAAATGAAAGTGGTGAGCTGTAAACGGGCACTTATTTCCAATTGGGCCAGGCCAATCTTCCTTTGCGGGAACTCCTGTTTGGATATTGGTGCTGCCTGCACCTAAATCAGCAGCCCTCAGTCCCCTGGCAGAGGCCAGAGGCCAAAATGTATTTCCCCCTCATTTCTGCATTTTGAAAGCAGCACTGCTTTTTGAAAATCAGGGGGTTTTGTGCATTGTAATAAGAACCACAAGACCTATAAAATTATCAATACCACCTTTTTTTAAAAAAAAATCAATCAAAGAAAATATGCAAGCTTTTGATTTGAACCCTATGCCTTTCCAAGTTATGTGTTCAAGATTTTTGTTTGCAGTCTTAAGATAGCAATGGAGGAAATTCCTGCAGACCAAGGCTTCAGTGGTAAGTCCTATTGAAATCAATCTTACTTAAGGCTAACTCATGCAGTCATGAACTTGTTTACATCCATCTGTCTCAAGAGACAATGGAGTGAGCCTCCAGGAATTAAGTCAAACCACAGCACCTGCTGGAGGAGACTCTTGAGAGTCCCATGGACTGCAAGAAGATCAAACCTATCCATTCTGGAGGAAATCAGCCCTGAGTGCTCACTGGAAGGACAGATCCTGAAGCTGAGGCTCCAATACTTTGGCCACCTCATGAGAAGAGAAGACTCCCTGGAAAATACCCTGATGCTGGGAAAGATTGAGAGCACAAGGAGAAGGGGACGACAGAGGATGAGATGGTTGGACAGTGTTCTCGAAGCTACAAACATGAGTTTGACCAAACTGTGGGAGGCATTGGAAGACAGGAGTGCCTGGCGTGCTCTAGTCCATGGGGTTACAAAGAGTCGGACATGACTAAACATCTAAACAACAACAGCACCTGCTGTGGCTGCAGAGACCAGTAATTCTTAACTGTTGCCTCCCGTGTTGTTTTTGCTGCTTTAGCAGCACCAAAGTGACCTCTCAAACCTGGGCAGTGTGTATGGAGGTCCTGGGCTGCCCAGATGACAAGACCTCCCTCTCAGCCTCACTGCTGTGGTCCAAAGGAAAGCAGAGCAATACACTGGCACCACTTGGCTGCAGGAGTTGCTGGAAGGAGTGCAATATGCCATCCAACTGTCTTAGGGACTCCACTCCAGATTGGTGTAGGGTTTACTCCTTAGCCCTTTCTTCTTTGGAAGATGTCTTGCAAGGCAAAGGGTACAGAATTTTCCTCCATGAACGGTGCTTGATTTTTCTGCTTGTGAATGACAGCTGAGTGTGTGAACTGTCTCATTGTAAAGTTCTAACTGTGAAGGTTTGATGTAGTTATCAAGTGGCAAACATGCAGATGTGAACCAACTGCTTCTTCCAAGTAAACATGCTCAGGATTGAGATGTGATGTTGTAAATCCCAAGTAACTGTAATAGGGAGCAAGTCTGAATTCAGTGGCATTTACTTTGGAGTAAATTGCATATGGAGTTGTTGGAGAGTCATTCCCCGTGTCTGCAGTCATGGGATTGTTGTCTATCATATGACGGTGTATGTTTTCATTCCACAGTGTGGGAAGTGACCGAGACAGGATGTTTTGGTATTGCTGTGTACTGTGAAGTGGGACTTTGTCCTTTGTTTTTCTCTCTTTGCTGTCTGATGAGAAAGAGGCAGGAGCTAAGTCAGAAAGTGTATTATATGTAAATAAAGTAGATTAGCCAAAATGCTGTGCTATTGGTTCTATTACGCAAAATGCAAATACTCTGCGGATCCCTAAGTGTGCTAATGCCTTTTGGTATCAGTTGCTGTGATGTTCGGGCAGAAAAAAGCTTTTGAAGCTCCCAAACGATCGACCAGGAGGGAGAGAACATGCCACTTAGGCATGTGTCTCTGCCAGGGTCCTACATGAGAGTAGGACACTCCTAACAGGAGTTTCCCTGAGTAGAACACAATCCCTGCAATATGTCTGATAGAGGAAATGTGGAATATGGTTTTTCGGGAACAGTATGGAAGGTGGCATGGGAAGAAGCAGGGGGTAGGGAAAAGTGGTGAAATCATCTTTGTACTTTTCTCTGGGGAAAACTTCTGCTAGTTCTCATGAAAAGGACACTATGTTGTGTTTATACTTGAAAGTCAGCCCCATTAAACATAATGTGACTTATGTTTGAGTAGACAATCATAGGATTGTGCCGATAGGCTCTTGATTAAGTCAGAACCTTGTGACACCAGAGTTGAGGAACCTGTATGTCTTACAGCTCACAGTCAACCTCATCCAACATTGGCCAATGGTCAGGGATGGTGCTACTCATCAACACTTGGAGGGCACCTCATTGGCTACCCACTGAGTTACACAAAAGCAAGCTGGGATGAAGAATAAATGAATCCCTCTTTTTAAAACACTAAAAAACCACAACCCAGACAGGAGTGAGTTAGCACTTCTTCTAGCACTTTGAAGAGGCATTAAAAACATTTTCAATATGTTTTCATACCCTTTGCTCTTTAGTTTATTTTAACACGCCATTCTATTAGTCCTCTAAAGAAAAGAAGTTGGCATGTGTCATGTTGTGCACCATGTATAAGAAACAACAGCTATTGACCTTTTAACTATTCAATAAGATACAGGAATACGAGCTTCAGTCTTGTATGCCGTGTAGGTCAATGAGGCGTAACGGGATGGAGCTGCTGGCTTGGAATACTTTCCAGCTCTCATCTTGCAGCTCTTAGAAGCTGGCAAAATAAATAAATGGATTGTATGGCTCAATGTACAGAGCCCACACTCCAACCTTTTGCAAATGAAAGCAGGGCACACTCCTGTGCATGAAGGATGGAAAGTGGCAGAGTCTTAATGGACAATGGCAGGGCCAACTCAATCTCAACTCAGCTGTGGCACAAGAGGGAAATGTGAATTAAAGTGAATGTAAGCAAATGTTTCCAACCTGGCATGGCTTTGTAAAAGAGGAGTAGGCAGATGCATTGAAAGTCCCTTATGAAGGAAGGTTGCCCAAGCAGGCGCATTATGTGACCCAGGAAAATAACCAGACTGTACAACAGTGATGGGATAAAATCAGGTCAATTCTTTACTGACAGCATCAGACAGGGCAAGGGTTGGCATGGCATTGGGTCCCAGGATCTGTTCATTATTCCACAAGCCCCATGTTGAAGGAATGGATCCACTGGGTTTGGATTGCTCCAAACCTGTATGACGGGAGTCGGCCAGTGTTGAACCTTGCCATGGTGCAAGCCAAGCAAGCAAGGTCTCACCAGAGTGCAGATTCCAACCAGGCAGACACCGAACCCACGCTTGGGTTTGCCATGGTCAATTCTCCCTTCAGGCCTCTTAAGGGGGGGGGTCCCCCAATACTATGTTGATCCTGCCCGATGCCATTTCTGTCCCCATTCAAAGGGCAGAACAAATGAAAGCCTAACAAAGGAAAGCCGTAATTTCACTGAGGGAAAGGTAGGGGGGGGGAACCAAGTGCCAATCAGCTTAAGAGATAAAAGAATTCATTTCTGGCTCTCTCAACCAGCGACCCAAAATTGCTCAGGCCCCAGGGAAGGCTCTCAAAGCAAAATGGCTATGAGCTCCAAGAGAAGCAGCCTTATATGGGCTTTCCCCTACTCTCTGCAGTAAGGGCTCATGGGACAGCTTTTTCCCATGAGCCCATCACACATAGAGGAAATGGGGCAAAACCATGCCCTATATTTTGCTGAAATCCATGGGTCACAGCACTGCTGGGCAAAGGTGTCCCGTGTTTATTGGGCACGGAACAGGGCTTACAGCATTTGGGCCTTTGTTTGTTTGTTTGTTTACAGAAAAAGGCACGTGATAAAAGTGTTTGAAATTATGCAGAGTGTGGAGAAAGTGGGGAAAGTTTTTTCTCCCTGTCTCATAACACTGGAACTCATGAACTACCAACTAAGCTGAATTTTGGAATCCTAAACAAAACATCTAGGGAGGAAGCCTCATTGGACTCAATGGAATTTATTCCTGGGGTGGGGAAATACATTTAGGATTGCTGTTCACATCTGATGACTTTTATGTTGCTGTTTTTTATCACTCTGCGTTCTCTGTGCTCTGTTTAATTTTTGCTGTGTTTTAGAGACATAGACGATACGTACACTTGAAATGGTTCTTATGATTGTTGTGAGCCACCAGAGGATTTTTGAGAACCTGAAAGGCAGCATGAAATTGTTTTAAATAGATAACTACAATTATTTCATTAATTCTCACTATGCATGCTTACTGAAGTGCATAAACATGGCAGCTGATTCACGATAAGCCAGGTAGAAGAGCGGCATGCTCATTAACACTGGGATATTTAGTGGTTTGTCACACACCTCTTGTAATTTTGCAAGGGACAATTCCCTACACTTTTATGGTAAAATGCATTCTATGTATGATTGAACCCAGGTAAATAATAAAGTGTGTTTGAGTGTGAAGCTATATATCTTAAAGGACTTGTATTTATGATTATCAGTAAATCATGAGAAGATGTATCTGCTATTCAATTTTTATGTAATACAGAGGGCAAATTCCAGCCAATGACATAGATAATGTATTGAATGAACTTCTGCAAGTCCATGGACCACTTCCTTTTCATTAATACCCCATTATAAGTGGGATTGACAGGGGCAGGAACATGGTGTTAAATCCTACATGCAAATGTTGCTGTAAAATGCAAATTTCAGAACATAGGGGATGGATGGGTAAGTTTTTTGCTTTGTCTTGTCTGAAAATACAAAAGTTAGAAAATTGTCCTAAGTTTTACTCTATGTGTCACTGACCTCTGCAAAAATAATTTTAAAAGGATGAATGATTTGCTCCTATCGATTTAAAATTTAATCTTCCCAGCCTAATAGTGTGGCAGTCAGTGAAACATCAGAATTAGGCAACAACTGATGATACTTAAGAGGAACTTCCACAATTTAACCTTGAGTTGAGTCATATATTAACATTCAGAAATGGTAGCTCTTTCTTAAAAGAAAAGTTCAAACACTTTGGAGTTCTCAGCAGAGACTGAGATTTAAGAACAGTTTGGAATTTAAGCATCTTTTGTTCTCCCCCCTTTTTTTTTGCAAAGGCACAGACATTTGGGTGCCTCCCTCCTTTAAAAGTACGTTATTGACTGTCCCTTATACTTGCTCATCAATGTGAAAACAATTTAACAGCTGGTGGGAAAACATATTCTAGGAGAGAAAGATACAAGTATCTTGAGTAGTGATCTGCAGGTGTTATTAATGCACATGTTTGGTTCATCCAACTGGAAAGCACTCCCCTGCTCCCTGGAATAATGGCAGATGGGCCACAGAAAGTGTGGACTCCACTGTCTGCTAGTGAAGGGGGAGGTCTGAGGGTGAAGAGAGGAGTGTACTTTCAGAGACCTCCCAAGCGTGGTAACAAAAGCTCTGGTGAGGCCAGAATTTATTTATTTTTATAAAATATATTTCTATTGATTTTCCAATATCGTTCCAATAGCAGCCTCATTAGAACAACACCCATTTTATCCAATTAATTATTAATGCCAATTATTCAAATGTCAAATTATACAATTTAATTAAAGTGGCCCCCTCATGTGTTAGATTTGATAGCTTCATTCTTCTACATTTTTTCTGCATTCCAAAATTTTAATAATTTCCATCACATTCCATTCAGATATAATAATCCCTTATTTAACAGCTACAGTCTTGTGATTTCTATTCGTGTTGGTATATTAGGTAATTTATAAAGTTTCAAGTGAAGAACTCTAACTGTAATCCTTATTCTTTCCTGTGTGTGACAGTTTTTTTCTATGATGTTTTCCCATCCATATATGGTATTTTATCCTTCAGTCTTGCAACTGTTGATGGTTCCCATCATGCCCCGGGAGAAGAGGTTATCCCACAGTTTCCAAAAGTCACTGCATTGTTTTGTCCCATGATTCAGCTTCCTGTAAACAAGCAGTCTTTGCCATTTTTTTACAGACAGGAAGATTGGTCTGGATCCAGACTGCAAATAGTTAATCCAAAAATTTCTATTCCAGCAGCTGGTAGACTCCTTTCCGCCCTGCCACTGATTTATGGCCAATTGCCCTCATCTCGAACACATTCCTTTGTGGATAACAAAGGCTAGGGATGTCAGCCCTTCTTCGCCAACCGAGTTTGCACAGCAACTGGGGCGTTGGAATAAAAACTTGCCCGCAATATCTTTGCTTATCTTTATTTTTAAATGATAATCAAACAGCTGCAAAACACCCCTTCTCGCCACCTTTCCTCAACAGCATTCCTATAACAGTACACACTATACCATTTGATCAACTTACAGTTTTCAAATATTCAATTACCCTATCACATCGCTGCTTTTGGTGCAGCAGGTAAACTCCCCCTGCTAATTAGTTAAATTGTTAAGATACCACAGGTGTGCTGAATTGTCAAGAGCTCACAGATGTGCTGCCATGCAGGTTATAATTACAAACACACACCTCTGAGTAGCACCATTGACCACATCAATATTAAGAAAACCCAACAAGGGAGGGCTTTGCTCTGTATTTTCAGAGTATATTGTTCCCCCTGCCTTCCCTCTCAGTTCCTTTCTCTCATACACGCAGTTCCAGTTTTGTTAAATTCCACATTTAAATTCCAATTTCTTCCATCCTCACTTATATAGATAGTTTCTTAATAAAACTTGCATTCTGGGGAAGGTTGACATATCATAAATGTAGAGAAAAACTTTAAATCAGCAAACTATGGGCTCTCCTACCCCCACTTGAATGAAATCTGCCTCAATTCAAACCTTTTAGTTCCTTGTAGCTGGGTTGTTTTCACAATTTCTTATCTCAGTGTCTCTAGCACTCGCCTGTAGTTTAGTCCAATTAGAATCCCATTAGCAGGATTCCAGGAATGGGATTGGGACGGGGGGGGGGGGGCTCCATGCACCCAGTGCCTTTGCCTGCCCTCACATTCAGTGGGGAAGCGAGTGCTAGACAACCAGGCAAACTGCGGGAGAGAGCATGGTCCCTCTTCCAACCAAAAAGGAATTCAGAAAATGAAATTCCACCATCATTTTCTGATTATCTCTGTCTCTCTCCTACAGTGTTGGGGCAGATGTCCGTTCCCTGGCGCACTGGAAACAGGAAGCCAGTGAGGTCAGAAATTGAGTGTTTGGGAAGCAGAGTTGTGGGGGGGGGGATGGGGAGGGAGAGAATGTCTTGGCCCTCACTGCTGGATGAATAACTTGGTCCACATACTTTGATTTCTGCCTGAGGCATTGATCCACAAGATCTCACAAGATCTTATGTCCCCTCACTCTTCTGATCTTGACTCCTATGGATCTATGCCAGTCCTGGAGCTGACACAGTAAATTTCCTCCTACTGATGTCAATGAGAGCAGGAAAGATGAAAAGAAAGGGACCACCCACCATGCATACATTTTGCCCTGGCTGCAGCAAGTCAGAGGGACATTGGAAGTTTATAGTTTCTCAACCACTGGTTCTCTCCACCACATAAATTGTTCTGTTAATGAATTAGAGAAATCTCCTGGAAAAGGTAGCAAACTCAAAACTTTGGTCCAACTTTCATTCTGACATCTGAATTTCAATGTTGGGGACCAAAGCTGGGCATCAAAATGTACACCTTGAAATTGACATTTTGCCAAACGCCCCTCTCATCATAATAATAATTTTAGCTCCAGTTTCCACACATTCATCTTAATTCCTACCTATAGTAGAATGGTGAAATGTATCTGAACTCCCCCCCCCCCCCGGTAACTACTTGATTATATTGTAGAAATAAGCTTTTGAGTCTGCAGCTTCCATTCATTATTTTTCATAGGCTCCTTGCTTAATGTTTCTTAAGTGGTGTGCTACAATATCCCGGAATGAATACTGTACCTGTAGTGGAGCAGCTGTGCACAGGCCATATGGATAGCAATAATGCACTGTGGCACATCCATCATGCACTTGTAATTATGCCAATCTCACTTTTTACTACATTAACTGAGAACAGCATGCTGGTCTTTCAAGCAGAGCCATAAGTTGGGCTAGTATCACATTGATTAACTGAAACTACCAAGTATAACTACGTGACACTGCAGAATCAATACCAGTTCAATTTTTATTTTATTTTTTAAAAAGAGAGTTGGCATTTCTTGAAATATTCCACAAACGTGCTTTAAAAAGACATATATTAGCCCTTTTCATATTTCAGAATTTGTCAGCCTGGTGCCCCCCAAATGTTTTGGACTACAAACCCCATACTGACTACAACTGATGGATGCTGTAGGCAAAAACATCTGGAAGGCACAAGTATGGTATGGCAAAACCTGCCATAAATTGTCCAGATGTGTGGAGGAGGTAAATGGGCAACAAAATTGTGGACACCCAAACTCCATGCAGTCAGTATGAGGTCTGGGGGAGGGGATCGCCTTGCACATTATTTTGTGTGTGATTCTCTCTGTGTGACAGGGTACCCCAATGAAGCAGATAACACAGGAAAAGGGCACAGCAAACTTTTTCACAGGGAAAGTCAAGAAGGGGTTGTTGTTGTTACTGATCTCAAAGGTTCAGATTGAATAATATCTCAGGAAGGAAAGTGACATATGTGCTCACTTCTACATAGAAGACAGGGAATTTGAAGGGGGGGGGGTGTTAACCAACACCTAGGCTGATAAGAACAAGAGTTTGCCCAGGCAGGCGCTTTAGGTGACCCATGAGAGCAGCAAAATAACCAGACTGTACAACGGTGATGGGATAAAATCTGGCCCTATCTTTATTGACAGCAGCAGCAGGCAGGGCAAGGGTTGGTGAGGCATTGGGTCACAGGATCAGTTCATCATCCCACAAGCCCCATGTTGATGGAATGGATCCTCTGGGTTTGGGTCACTCCAAATCTGTACGACGGGAGTCAGCCAGTGTTGAACCTTGCTGTGGTGCAAGTCAAGCAAGCAAGGTCTTACCAGGGTGCAGATTCCAACCAGGCAGATACCGAACCCACGCTTGGGTTTGCCATGGTCAATCCTCCCTTCAAACAATGTTCTTTCACCTAACAAAGGAAAGCCATAATTTCACAGAGGGAAAGGTGGAAAAAACCCAACCAAGTGCCAATCAGGTTGAGAGAAAAAAAATCATTTCCAGCCCTGTCAACCAGCAACCCAAAATTGCTCAGTGAAGCTTCTAACCCAGACTTCCTCAACCTCGGCCCTCCAGATGTTTTGAGACTACAATTCCCATCATCCCGGACCACTGGTCCTGCCAGCTAGGGATCATGGGAGTTGTATGCCAAAAACATCTGGAGGGCCGAGGTTGAGGAAGCCTGCCTGCTCTAACCCAAGGATGGGCAGGCGGGAAGCTCTCAAAGCAAAATGGCTGTGAGCTCCAGGGGAAGCGCCTTATATAGGTTTTCCCCTCCCTTCTGTAGCAAGGGCTCGTGGGACAGCTTTTCCCCATAAACCCATCACACAGAGAAGATACTGAACAAAACCTTGCCCAGTATTTTGCTGCAATTTATGGGTCACAGCACCGCTGGGTAAAGGCGCCCCGTGCTGATTGGGCACGGAACAGGGCCCAAGAAAGGGGGGGGGGAGTTTGGGAATCCAAAGGGTACATAATTATAATTTGTTCTGTTTTTATTTTGTTTTGTTATTTGTATGAAAATTGGGAAATTCGTGGAAGGGAATTTGGGTCGACTTTAGAAAAAAATGTTCTAAGAATGAGTATTGATGTATAAGTATTGATGTTTAAGTTTGGATAAGGCAAAATTGGTTTTTTAAAATGAACTAAATTAAATGAAAATAAGGTTAGCAAAAATAAATTGAGGAAATGGATGAAAGAGAAAAAGCAAAATAATAATATGTTAAATTAAATTATTAAGTTAAAGTTGAGAAATAAGTAATAAGGATTTGCTGAGCTAATAATTTGAATTGGAATACAAGAAGGGAAGGTGTGAGGAGGTCTGAGAAATAAGTTAAAAGAAATAAGCAATTGAAATTTTATGTGTTTTTAATTGTCTTTAAGTTTTGTATTTTTGTATGTTTGTTTTTTTGTTTACTTTTGTTTTTGTTTCATTATAGAAAATGCTAATAAATATTCATTTTTTTTAAAAAAGGAACAGGGCTTAACAAAGGAGTCTAACAGTGCAGTCCTACTCATGCTTACTCAAAAGGAAGTCCTCACTGAGTTGCTGAAGAAAACATAGTAAACAGGGGTGTCATTCTTCATGTGATTAGATCTGTGAAGACCTGATGATTCTCTCAGTATAAAATACCATTGGACATGGTGAAGCCAAAGTTAAGCACTCCAGTTCCATTTACTTCAGAGGGAGAATTAAGGATGGGCTTTAATACTTTACCACTGGAGTCAAGCAGATGGACCTAAACCTGCTTAACTTGGGCCAGAGCCTGCCCCGTTGTTGCAAATTTGATAATGGATGATATTCATATGATACAGCAGATGTTTATTTTATTTTTTCTGACACTGCAGGAAATGTTTTAGTTATTATGTATTATATTTAAGAACTCCAGGTACTGCGATACATCTTTTGTTCTCATTGGGCCAGCTTGGTTTATCCTTCAGCACGCATCAGCATTACAAATGTAAACAACACTTTCTTGGTCCACTTCATGTTTCTGATGGAATAGGCTCTACCTACTTAATTTTCCACAATAAACCATAGTCTCTAAGGCTCCACAACATCCCTCCCCACTCTAATACTGTTCCTTACACACACCAATTAAGCAACTGCATTTCACTTTAAGTCCATTAATAAATCAATAACAAAACAACTTAAATCCAAGAGCTCCAACTTAATTACTTTGGGGACTGAGCTGTTTATAATTGTTTTTCTCTTCATGTTTTCTAAACTTTTAATATACTGCAAAAGTAAGTTTATCAGACATATCTTAGATGCATGCTTTTGTGTTTCCAAGTTAAAATGGAACTCTACAATTATTTGTAGAAGGCCAGATTAGCTATAAAATCAATATAAAATTAAGATCAACTATAAAATTTATATCCAACACTAGGTTACATGTACTACCAATTTGGGATATTCATTCACTGCTACTACTACCTGTCTCCAGATTTCTAGAACAGAAAGTACCTTATTAAAGATGAACCTCCAGCTGTGGAGATTTTGAACTAAATTTGAAGGACTGCAGCCCTCCAGCTCTGCTTCCTTGTTCATGTGAACTAGCAGAGAGCAGAAGAGGGATCACGACACATCCTCCACCTTAGTATGTGGTTTTGGGGTGGTTAACCTTCAGGATGCATTGCCCACCCACCTTCCATTACTCCACAACAGATGGGGGAAAGTGGTGTCTGGAAAAAACCTTAGAGCATGTCCTTTCAGATGAGGCACTTTAGGGGAAGACCTAGCTAGGAGAAACTGTTCTTCATTGCATAGAGGGCATGTGGATGTGTGCCCCCACCCTGTCCAAAACATCCTTGTGTGTGCCAGCCCATCCCCTCCTCTCTTGTCTATTTTGTATTTTGTGTGAAAGTCTGACGGGAGATTCTCAACATGCGCAGGTAAAAGAAGTCAGGATTGCTGTCCGTGATCAGGAACCCTGCACAATCAAATGGAAGATTCTAACCATGTTCAGCCAAATGCAGTTAGCTTCTCTCTGCAGACACATGAAAGTAGGATGCTTATGAGTCATGGGGATGCATTCTCAGGGATAGTTGAAGCAGGGCTGTTATGTATGTCCCCCCATCCACAGTTTAGGTCTTCGTGTATTCCCCTGTGTGCCTGAAGAGGGCTAAAATCTAGCCATTAATCTTGAAGCATTTCTTCAAACTCTTGCAAAAAAAGAAAGAAAGCAAGTCTGTCCAATTTCTCTCATATACATATGTTCCTCATTTCGTCTTGGCTCTCAAAGACCCTCTCCACCCTTCCCAGCCTCCCTCAGTGATTGCACTCAGATGCAACAGATGAATCTCCAAGCACAAATATGAAACATTGGCAGGCCTCCTTCCTATCCTGATATAATATGCAAACAGCACAGATTCTAAGCTTATGCAAAGGACTATTAAAAACAGATCCAAGTTGGAACTGTTTATTAATTTGTTGTTAACAAAATGGAAATATTGAACTGTTCCAAGAGACTTAATTACACTACCTTAGCACTTACTACAGCATACTTGTTTCTTTTTTGCCTGTGTGGGTGTAGTACAGAGAAGTAGTCTAGAGAAGGCTAGAATTTCACAGATCTCAAAGACTGAGTACACTTCATGATTTCTGAAACACTGGCATTTTAAGAATGCTCTATGCAAGTAGGCATCTAGTAATCAGAGGTGTGTTTTTCCCCAGCTCCGTAAAGCTGAAAAAGTAGAAGAGTTTCATTCACTCTTTACTGTGGTCAGAAAACTATGGACTAACAAGTGAAAGGTCAGGTCAATGGCAAGTAAATGTGTATCTGTCCCTTTTAATGAGTTCCCACCATAAAACTATTATTATTATTATCATCATTATCATTATCATCATCATCATCATCATCATCCTCACCATAATCAAAGCAGAACAAGTGCATATATTGATAGAATAATATAGCATTATCCTATCCAAGAGACTAGGAGAACCATTAGTTTACTAGGTGCTTGAAAATTTAACAGCCGAATGCACAATTACGTAATGTAATCTATCCTGCCATATATTGGAGCTATAGTTTTATTAAATGTATTTTAAATTCTGGCTCACATAATCATCACATCCCACTTTCACAATGGGGAATTTGTTCCAATGAGTTCAGCGTTCTGTGAGTGCCAAGTCACTCTGCCAGAGACTGAATGTTGGTGGACACAAGCCCAAACCTTAGTAACATATCTGTATTTATATGTTGTTTGTTTTAAAAAGTGGGAGATGCCAGTGGCAAAGATGTGCCAACAGAACAAGGCTCCCTCCTCCTCTTCTAAAAATGTGATGTGAAACATTCAAGAGAAACAGAATTTTATATATTAAAAGACACAATTTGGCTGCTGTCTATAATATGGAAATGTTTAAGGCAGAGTTGCAAGTCTTTGTTTAACTCTGACATTGCAATTATTGAAGGAGGCAGTGGTGCACCCCTTCGCTCAACGCAGAAGTATTAAACAACTATTGCCCCCTTTTGGGGCAAGGTGATCCAGAAGGTGGTGGCACTCCAACTTCAGACATGATTGGAGGAAGCCAATTACTTGGCATGATCCTGCAATGATCATAAGGTTTGCCCTCCCTAACTCATTACCCCTAGCCTACCCATTTCTTGATCCTTGAAGCTGGTGGTGTTCTGCCAGTGGAAGCCTCCAACTGGTGCAAATGCTTCACTAGCAAATGGAGGTTTAGCAACCATCATCTCTTACCCAGCAGACATAGGTGAAGGATAGGGTCTTTGAAAATGTTATGGAGTCTACTGGTGTTTGTTGGTACTGTCTGCCTAACATATGCACACTGGGAATAAACCCCAATGAACATTGTGGGACATCCTTCTGAGTAAATATGCATAGATTTGTGCTGTACGTGGCCCCGGTATCTAACATTTAGGAGAGTTCGCTTCTAATTCAATCTTCTTTTTGTAAAATTCCCAGTTGATCTTACTGAACTCTGGAAAGAGAGTTGTGGAACTGTAGCCTTCAGTCCTTTGAACAGAATCCAGTGCTGTGTAAGAGGCATGCTTTGAAAAACGAGTTGAAACAGGGTTTCTTCCCCCTTTCTGTTCACCGATTCCCTTTCAGTGGTCCTGATCTGCCTGTGGCAAACTATTTTTCCTCGTGATGGGGAAGATTACTCCTGCTGGTGCTTCTTACAGTGAGAATATTGACTTGCACTTGCAAAGGTCAGGCAACTCCAACAGTCAGTGGGAGTGAGAATAGTAACTCCAGTGAGTATCTCCAAAAAGATTTTTTCCCCTTTTACAAAAACACAAAGCTCTGCAGAGCAAAAATGCTGTAGAAGGCATTGAAATGCAAGGCTGCTCTGCAAATGTGAAACTCTGCCCCAAACGTTTCTTCACCAAAGAGAATAATACTTTGTGTCCTGATGACCAAAGAAAGAGACAGACTCGCAAGCTGAGGTTGAATGTAACAAGATCAGCAGAGAGGAATAGCTAAGAAAGAGGGAAACTAACCTGTAGCCATTGGCTGACATACCCCTGCCTGTAGAAAACAGAGGCACAGCTAACCAGCCCACTGCCTTTTCCAGGCCACCTGGAAGGGAAGTGTGAGGGAGGTGAGAAGGGAAGTGTTGCTGTGTCAACACACTCCAGGACCCTATAGCTGCAGGTGGATGAGTCAGCTTGGCCTCAAAGGTGGCTCCTATCTCACCCCCAAAGCCCAGAATTCCCAGTGAACCTCAGGGCCAGCCAATCAACATAGTGTCAGTGGTTCCTCTACCCACACCTGAACTGCCAAAGTGACCAAATTGAACCAGATTAACTTATTAAACAACACAGCAGGCCATCTAGTGCCCTGTCCCACTATTCCGGGTGAAGCGGTCAAAAAACCCGTCAGTGAACCAAAATGTGGATAGGGAAGAATTCCTACTAAGCCTACAGCTTCTCTCAAGAGAAGTGTGTGTTGTGCTGATTTGCAAATAGCTTTTCCTTCCAGCTGAGTTCATCCAATGAGAGACATCTCCTTAACAATAGCAATAGTAGACCACTCAGTCAGAGCCATCAAGATGGAACCAGCAGAACTGCTGGAGATTAATGCATAGAAAGTCCCCAGAGTTATTTAAAAATCCTAAAAAGATATTATCTAAAATGTATAATCTATTATTAGAATGGGATTTAATGATATCCAGGCTACCCACTGCAAGTTTACAACAATGCAAATGTTCCCCCCACCCCACCACCCTTTCTATATTGTCAGTAGAGCCCATTTAACATATGACCAAGCATAAGAACAATAATGTCCTCAGATCCAACCATGTCTTCATGCTTTCCAGCATCAGGTTCCATTCCAGTAGTCATGTATGCCAACCAACCAACCAACCAACCAACCAACCAACCGACCGACCTACAAGTGGGTTAATTGAGCTTTTACTTCTGCATATTGTCTCTCTGGGAGTGCAAACATTTTATGCTGTGCATGTACCCCCCCCCCCCCAGGACCTGGTAGATTTTAGTACATAGTGTACTGGGTGTGGTTTTGTGGGACTACCCTACTGCTTCGTGTCTTGTAACAATTTTGGGGATGAGCCAAGAGCCACTGTGGAAAAACAGAAATTCCTGCATCAAAGAGAGTTTGGTTCATAAACATATTGTGTAACCTTTGTCAAGTTATCACCTCTCAGCCTCGGTTCCTTCTGTGAAATAAGAAAAATAGTGACCTAACAAATAGGGAAGTTGTTAGGGTGATCTTTTTTTCTTTCTTTTTAAAAAGTGCTATATAAAATGAAAAGCCATAGCAATAGAGTCAGGGCTGAAAATAAAAGAGAAGAAAAAGATAATTTAAGGCCTCTAGGAATTTGACATTTCTGTTAATGGCTAGACAAGAAGGATGGCAGTAGAAAAAGGGAGGATGAGAAATAAGGGAAATCACTTTTCATCTTGATGGAAAGTAAAAAAACCAATATTTTTAATTTTTAATAAAATGCATTTATATTGTCACACTAGCAGCAGAAGACGTTGTGCTGAATACTGATGAACATGATAGCTTTCATTGAGCAGCCCCAAAGAGAGAGACATAATGATGAAGAGAGCCTTTAACAGCCAATAAAGAAGGAGAAGAATATATCTCAGATGTCTTCGAAAGGTAATGTTTCCTTGATTCAGGGACATTCTTTATAAACGGCATTATTGCTTTCATAGTTTTACGTCTGACATCAGCTGGATTTTAGATTGCACTAACACCATCCTTAATGGTCTTTCTGCCTCATCAGTGGGGCACTATTCAAGTAACAAAGTGCCAATCAGTGGCTCTTGTTCCTCTTTAGCTCAAAGACATTACTGGCAAGCTTTCTGAGACATCATGATCCCCTCTCTGCTTGTTATGCCCTTTATTATAGTTGCGGTGAAAGGTCTGCTGACATATCCATTGTAGAGCCCTAATTCTCACAGGTTTGGGAAAATATACTCCACGATAAAACTCCGCATCCTAAGATAGCCTGACCCTCAAAGTGATCCATTCACTTAAAAGCAAATAGGGGTATCATTCTGATTCCTTTTCCTTTTTGTTTTTAAAAACCAAAACCAAAAAAACCAGCGCACATTTGAGACAAGTGAAAGGAAAAGGAATCAGTTTTGGTGCTAAACATGTGAACAAAGATAAATACTGTAAACTTTCATCACCAATGCACATTATCTTACAAATTATTTTTTAAACTAGAAAGTCATTGATGAAAAATCTGTAATGCTGATTTTGTGAAGTATAGGTTTGATCTTCTTGCAGTCCATGGGACTCTCAAGAGTCTCCTCCAGCACCATAATTTAAAAGCATCAATTCTTCGGTGATCAGCCTTCTTTATGGTCCAGCTCTCACTTCCATACATCACTACTGGGAAAACCATCTCTTAGACTTGACCAACTCACAGGGTTGTCATGAGGATGAAATGAAGAGGAGGAGAACCATGCACATGAGTTCCTTGGAAGAAAGGACCCCCAATCATTCAAAATGTACAAAATTCTTTTCTCACATTTATTTTAAAACCTGTGTTCAAGGTTCCAAACCCCATAATTAAGGAAATCAGCCCTGAGTGCTCACTGGAAGGACAGATCCTGAAGCTGAGACTCCAATACTTTGGTCACCTCATGAGAAGAGAAGACTCCCTGGAAAAGACCCTGATGTTGGGAAAGATGGAGGGCACAAGGAGAAGGGGATGACAGAGGACGAGATAGAGACAGAGGACAGTTGGATAGTGTTCTCGAAGCTACCAGCATGAGTTTGACTAAACTGCGGGAGGTAGTGGAAGACGTGCCTGGCGTGCTCTGGTCCATGGGGCCATGAAGAGTCGGACACGACTAAACGACTAAACAACAACAACAAGAGATGGTGACTGGTCCAAGGTCAGCCAGTGAGCTTCATGGCTGTGGGGATTTGAACCCTGGTCGTCCAGGTCATAGTCTAACCATCATGCCATACTCGTTCTCCATATAGAGGAATGGCATCATCCACATCTCTACAAACATTCTGAAGCTTGTGCAATGTAGTGGTTTAGAGCACAAGCTATGAATTAGAAAATCCTACCCACAAATTTCAGATCAGCCACGGGTATCTTAGACAAGCTGCTGTCTAAGCTATTTATTATTTACAAGAATCTATTTGGACAGATAGTGTAAAAAGAGCCAACAGTTTGGCATCATCAATATGATCTTGACAGGCAGTAATATATCTCCTTTTCTTTGAATCATGAAGAAGCTGTGAAATCCTGGACAGTTGTCTGCAGTCTCAAATGATTGTATGAGTTTTAGGAAATGAAAGCTGAATCCAGCCAAGACACAATTGTTATGGGTTGGGTGTCCAGCATGGTGACCTCCAGCTACTGTTGAAATAATGCCCAATGACTTTTTTTGTAGTGGTGCTTACTATTTGAAAACTCATTCACGCATCAGTCAGTCTTCCTTCTGGCCCTCAGTCCCTGGTGTAAAGGTTTTTCTTTCATAGGAAATCACAGCCAGCCACTTTTATTTTAATTAACTAATCCTTTTAATTAACTACTCTGCTATTTTTGTTATGATTCTTGTTTGGAAGAATTGTTCGATATGATTTTATAGATTTACAAAGTTATATGTTTTTAAACTTTGTAGTCTGCCTTGAGGGATTTAAGGTGCAAAGCAGGATAGAAATTTAGCACAGTAAATAACTCATTAAATAAATATTTATGTAATGCACGACAGAGAGATGTATTCTTTCATACAAGCAACTACCATCCAGTGGTACCTTGGAGATGTGGTTGAAAAGTATGAATTCTCTCTTCCAGTTAGTCCATAGTTTCAGTTACGTGGCTCTGTCACATAGGTTATATACTTTGTAGACTCCACAGCGAAGAACATGTGAGTGAGATTCAAAATTTGCCCAGGAGCATGGGTCCGAATGGACTCTTTACAAGCAGTAGGTCTTGATGTCAGTAGGTCCTGCTCACAATACATCCACTCCCTTTACTGCATTGTAAATTCTACATATTGGGACAGTGTGGGAACCATACATCTGAGAGGGTGGGAATAAGTGTAGGCATGAGTTTAACATTACTCTCTCTCTCTCTCTCTCTCTCTCTCTCTCTCTCTCTCTCTCTCTCTCTCACAAACACACACACACACACACACACACACTCGGAGCCTTTCAGAGCAAAGCCAGCACCTTGTTTGAGGGGAAACTGAGCAAGCACCATTCTGGTTAGCCCCGCCCCCCCACTATTTTCTTGGTGCCCCACAGCAACCTTGCCAGGGTGTGGAGGAACAGGCAGCAGCAGGATGCATGGCAGTGGAGAGCCTGGCTCTCTGAAGAGAAGAGCCAGGTGCAGCCATCACTTAATTTTTCTAAAATGCTTCTGGGATCTTCATTAGGTCCCAGAGTCACCTTGGGGAAATCAGACCCTCCAAGTGTCCCTATTTTCTAGGGATGCCCTTGATTTAGAGTAGCCGTCCTGGTTTCTGATCTGATCCTGGAATGTCCTGCTTTTCCTTTGGATGTCCCTAATTTCATTGGAGACATGTTGGAGAGTATGGTAAGATGTCCCTATTTCCATTGGAGAAATGTTGGTAGGTACGGAATTATCCAACCCCTGAGCCATCTGAAGGCAAGCCTGTATAGGGAAGGGTGTGATTACACACACACACACACACACACACACACACACACACACAATGTTTTATTATATTTTTATATATGGGGAAACCCAATAAGATGTGTGGGGTGTAAATATTAAAATTATCACTATGGAATGGGTCATCCCTATTTTCATTGGAGAATGTTGGAGGATATGGGAAATTAAGATGGCAGCATGTATACTCATAGGGCATTTCTGTTCCAAGGGATGGGATGAAAACCCAACAAAGGGAAGTTTGCATTAGCAGCAGAGGACTCTCTCCTATGCTTCTAGGCTTTATCATTTCCCCAACAATGTGGAACGTGGATGCTGGATCTGTTTCTTCCAGTGAGACATTATGCTTTCTTTAGATAAGGGGTAATCATAATGGAGCCCTCCAGAACTCGCATCAGCCCCAACCACATGCACCGTTAACTGGATGTAGCCCAGCAACTTATAGCCATAGTGGCTATGAATTCAGTTTTGAACAGGGTGTGTTTGTCTATCACCCTACTGCCATATCCCAGGCTAAGGTTAATAAGTGAAAATGAGTTAGGCCAGCTTCTAATATCTCAGACAATCCAACAATATTCAGCAGCTGAAGAACTGGCAAGTAGATGAATGCAGCTGCTGCACCAAAGTTGGGTTTGGAGCAGAGTCTTAGTGCCTTGTAGGCTCCTTAAGTCTCCTGCTTATATGTTCCCCAGCAGCAGAGTGCCAAAACATATTGCAGTGGTAGAAATGGAATTCAAATTCTAAATTAGGATGTTTGAGAAGTTGTTGGGTTTTTTTGCACCGTTCTTGTGACCACGGGTTTGAGGTGGAATGAAGTCTTGGAGATAAGGAATAAAACCTATATACATACATCAGGGTGAGTTTTGTTTTTTGTTTCGTTTCTTCATAACGGAGGCTCATGTGTTTCAGAGAAAGTCAATGCTGAATGCATAATGATCCCAGTTCATCTCTCTGTAGTCATGAAATTATCAATTTCTTCTCCTCTTTCTAAAGCCCTTTGATATATCTGAAGGATAAAAGACACCATGTGAAACCAAAACCTATTCTCTGCTTCTCGTTTTTTCTTTTTTAAAAACTTAACTTTGAGAATGACCATTCTAAACACGTCCAAATGTCAGAAACTTTGAAGATGAATTCTGTTGTTTCAAGCAGCAAAGAATATTATTTTTCTGCCTGCAGTTATTAATATGAATTCTAAGCTGATATTTGAAAGTTGAGGCTACAAACCATTAAACATGAATCTTTTCTACTCTGACTCAATCACAATCATGATCAACAAAGATATTTACTCAGGAAAGTAAAATGAACCATGGAGCACTTGGACTATTTTGAGCAATACAGAACAATAACATTTGTACATATTTTCCAAAGCGTGATGGCATAGTAAAACCCTATTTTCATTTTCACTCTGTGAAGTTACAGACATTGTTTTTATAACTCATGTCAGGGTGAGAGCTAGTGAAAGACAAGGACCCAGGAAGTGTAAATTGAAAAAGCATCATCTATAAAATCTCTCTCTCCAGTTTGCACTTTCAGCTTGCACTTCTTTGGTCCTCATTTTTCACTAGCTTTTGTCCAGGAAAACTCTCAGCAAATGAATCCCTATTAATAAATACATCAGGGGCAGCCAATGTGGCACCCTCTGGCATGGCTGATGGTCAAGGATGATGGGAATCGGAGTTCAAGAACATATTGAGGGTACCATTTGAGTAACCATGAGCTAAATGAGGCACCAATGTTCAGATATTATACCTCTATTTTATTAATTTTAAAAATAATTTTATTTTGCAAATTGCAGTACAATTAAAAAAAGAAACAAACCAGGCAGTTGCCAATCTCTCACATGGAAAGAAGTGATAAGCATTGAAATCAAACAATATGTAAAACAGCTATCTGATATAGCCCCTCCAAAACCCAGTGTCTCAAAATTGGGAAAGGAGTACGAAAAGGCTGTATATTGTCTCCCTGCTTATTTAACTTATATGCAGAAATCATCATGTGAAAGGCTGGGCTGTATGAATCCCAAGCCGGAATTAAGATTGCCGGAAGAAATATAAACAATTTCAGATATGCAGATAACACAGCCTTGATGGCAGATGGTGAGGAGGAACTAAAGAACCTTTTAATGAGGGTGAAAGAGGAGAGCGCAAAATATGGTCTGAAGCTCAACATCAAAAAAACTAAGATCATGGCCACTGGTCCCATCACCTCCTGGCAAATAGAAGGGGAAGAAATGGAGGCAGTGAGAGATTTTATTTTCTTGTACTCCATGATCACTGCAGATGGTGACAGCAGTCACAAAATTAAAAGATGCCTGCTTCTTGGGAGAAAGGCAATGACAAACCTAGACAGCATCTTAAAAAGCAGAGACATCACCTTGCCGACAAAGGTCCATATAGTTAAAGCTATGGTTTTCCCAGTAGTGATGTGTGGAAGTGAGAGCTGGACCATAAAGAAGGCTGATTGCCGAAGAATTGATGCTTTTGAATTATGGTGCTGGAGGAGACTCTTGAGAGTCCTATGAACTGCAAAAAGATCATACCTATCCATTCTTAAGGAAATCAGCCCTGAGTACTCACTGGAAGGACAGATCCTGAAGCTGAGGCTCCAATACTTTGGCTACCTCATGAGAAGAAAAGACTCCCTGGAAAAGACCCTGGTGTTTGGAAAGATTAAGGGCACAAGGAGAAGGGGACGACAGAGGACGAGATGGTTGGACAGTGTTCTTGAAGCTACCAGCATGAGTTTGACTAAACTGTGGGAGGCAGTGGAAGACAGGAGTGCCTGGCGTGCTCTGGTCCATGGGGTCACAAAGAGTCGGACACAACTAAATGACTAAACAACAACAACAAAAACCCAGCGTGGGTAGTTGGAAGTATTTATGAAAGTTAGGAATGGAAACCATACTGTGTCAAATTGATTTGATGTAGTTTGGCCCCTTGCTTTCCATATACCATGCATTAATCTTTTCATGAGTGTGAGACATCAAATTTGGAAGAAGAAAAATCAGAAGATGTTTTTGAGCCTCCAGCTATTGCTGATCTGGCTGCAAGACATTATACTTCTTGATCCCAGAAGCTGAGGGACAAACTGATGATTCCAGAAGCTGAAGGAAGGTTTGTTGCTTTTAGGCCCTGCCTGTGGGCTCCATCAAAGCATCTGGCTGATTACAGTTAGAAACATGATGGTGGACTACATGGGCCTTTGGTGTGACCCAGCAGGACCTTTTTCCTTGACAGAGCTGCAATTCTCAGTGTGGCTTAATAGTAGATCTCTCTTCACAGGGAACTTTGGGAACTGTAGCTTTGGGAGGGGAAGAGGGGTCTCTTAACAACTCACATCATCATTAACAAGATACATATCCCAGGATTCTTTTGGAAAACCATGACTGTTTAATGTGGCATCATATGTGCTTTAAATGTTTGGCATGAATGTGGCCTCAGTATTGACTTGCCATAGCTGCCCAGGATTCTGATAGGAGTCTTTTCCCATAATATATAAAGTAGAAGAATATGTCTTAGGTGAAACGTTTACAGTCGTGCCTTGGTTGTTGAACTTAATACATTCCAGGAGTCCATTTGACTCCTGGAACCGTTCAAAAACCAAGGCGCAGCTTCCGATTGGCTGCAGGAACTTCCTGCAGCCAATCGGAAGCTGCAGAAGCTGTGTTGGACATTTGGCTTCCAAAGAACGTTTGCAAACCAGACATTCGGTGTTTTCGGCATTCGGGAACCAAAATGTACCAGTACCAAGAGGTTTGCGAACCAAGGTACAATTGTATTAGAATGCAGTATGTAAATGGGATGGGATTAAGAATAGCAAGGAGGGAAAGATGGGAAGTCGAAGTTTAAAGAGAAATGTATAACAGATTTAGAATCTGGAATTTATATGTAACAAAGTTTTTTTAAAAAAATGACAAAAATAGTCTTTGCCAACCTTACCTGGACATGTGGAGATTCAGCCTGGTAATCTGTGCATGCAAATAATCTGCTGCACCACGGAACAGCAGTCCTTCTCCAAAGTGTGTGATGATGTGTAACGTGTCCCCCAAAGTCCTTTGCTATTTTTGAGTTGTGTACAGCTGCATGCAGTATAATGTTGTGCTGCCTAATGCCCTCTTTGAGGTATCTTTAGGTACAGACTTTCCTAGCAGATACGCACAGGGCATTGAAATGTATTTGGTTTGGCCCTATGAGAGATTGTAGGAACAGCAATATCCACTATGGGAACACAGCTTGTGAAGAGATGTCCCTGGATTGCCCTAATTGCTTCTCCAAAGAAAGTGCAGATCACATGCCTCATATTAGGAGAGATTGGGTTTAGCAGACAATAGTAAAGTCAGAAATTTAAATTCTCCCTCTGTCCTCCTGGCAGAAGATGGAACATGGACTCAAGGGAGAACAGCTAGATAATTCCAGCTGATGGTCCTAAATACAAAACTTAGCTGTATATTTATAGGAGCTTAGCTGGGAAATTGATGTGATGGCAAGACATATTTTAGAGGTGAAATAAAGGTCAACAAATCATATCAACATGCAATTTTGCCCCTTAGGAAGGAAGACAGCTTGGATAAAGCAAGCAATAAAAGTGAGATATCCCTCTGCCCCTTGGAAAGAAAGATAGGCTGCCAAAGGTAAGATTCTGGCTTACTTAAAATTTTCTTAAGCCGGTGCCATATAATGTATCCCTAAATTTCCATGGCATGATGCTTTTACACACCCTTCATCTTCCCTTAGCTGCGTATGTAGTTCACCTTTCCTGGCCTCTGATGGCATCTCATTTAAAGCACACACAGATACAGTGGTACCTTGGGTTACAGATGTTTCAGGTTACAGACGCTTCAGGTTACAGACTCAGCTAACCCAGAAATAGTACCTCGGGTGAAGAACTTTGCTTCAGGATGAGAACAGAAATCGCATGGCGGCGGTGTGGCGGCAGCGGGAGGCCCCATTAGCTAAAGTGGTACCTCAAGTTAAGAACAGTTTCAGGTTAAGAACAGACCTCCAGAACGAATTAAGTTCTTAACCCGAGGTACTTTGATGGCGCCTTGTATACTTCCTTCTGGCAACTCCTGCAGCCATACAGATACCAAACATATTGTTCTGCTTTCCTTTGGACCACATCAGCAAGGCCGAGAAGGGGGCCTAGTCATCTGGGCAGCCCAGCAGCACTGTACACACTGCCCAGGCTTTCACCCCAGGGAGGCCACTAACACAGCGGTTTGCCTTCACCCCCAGAAGCGCACTCCACTGTCTCTCGAGACAAGTGGCTGCAAACAACAACAAAAGGTTTCCAACTATTCTTTAACTATCCAACCAACCATATTTGAATGTATGGAACTCTTGACAGTAAAAAGACTTGACATTGGAGATCAGTGACCAGTACCTTTGGAACTCTATGAGGCACACAGAGGCCCTGAGAAGAGAGACAGAACAATTGAACTAAGCACCAACCTTTGTTTTGTATCTTAGGTATTTTTACTTATGTCTGTTGTAATTCTGGGGATTTCCCTCACATGCTTTTTTGGAGGGTGAGTGGGTGTTTTATAACCTTGGTTTTAAATGAAAATAACATACTGTATGGAAAGAAAACGCAAACACACCTATCCAACCAACCATTCTAGATAGTCACTGTGTAATTTGTTTCACAGCACCTTGAAATTCCCCATCAACTAACAGGATCAGTAATGGAAATCATATGCATCCTCACTGGATACAGCAGCTGCCTCCCTTTGGTGTAGAAATAAGAGTCACACTTCACCAGTCACAATTCATGATATGCTGGTATTGTCCAATTTTCATTGAACTGTCTGTGATACTTTTTAGGTCCTCTTGAAGCATCACATTCTGCCATTTAAATCATTATGACCCTTAGCTTGAAGAAGAAAAGAGCCTTTTCTACTTTGCACATACATATTCCAGTGTCTTAAATGGGCCAACAATACCATTAATGCTATAAAGTTATCAGGAGTTGATTGTTGTTTGCAAAGACATCGGCAAAGCATCATATTTTGTTTGCAATGAAATCTTTTTGTTATCATTATGATGATTTTTTTGAAGAAATCATGCCCATGCTTTGCAGTGGAAGCCCAGTTCTTTGACATGCAATATTACTCTGCTGGGGCTTGCTAAATCAACAGTGTGACGACTCCTCCTCCTGGCTGCCTACCTTGAATGAATCTCAAAGTAGGTCACCCTGTGCGTTAGATTCAACTTATATTAGTTTAACTTTGCCATATATTACTTTACAACTGATGTAGAGTTGAACTGAGCTTGATTTTACCTTTCTAATTTTTTGCCAGCCTTGATCTTTATGGGTTTTTATTCTATGAGCTTTTCAAGCGAGGAGGACGGAAATCTCCTGCCCTTGTTTGTCCTTTGCTTTCAAGGAGACAAACAATTATTTCCAATTGCTGCAATACATATTTTATTATTATTCTTTTCTGCTGACAAAATGCCTGTTTGAGCAATTAAATAATAATAATGTTTAGCTGGAGTTTAATAGCCTGAAATGCTACTTTTGTGGACTCTATATTCTGAAGAGAGAGTGGCGGGTGACAGTTTTCTGACACTGCCAGCTGAAAGCAGCATACAAGGTTAAATTTAGGCAGCTACCAAATGATCCAAATCATGAACAGGAGGAGGTTCAGGTTTTTTATTAAATAAATGGGGGGAAATAAGGGGAATACAGCTGTCAAATCTGCACATTTGCTGTTTCCTCATAGAAAATTTAGCTGGAAAAATAGTCAGGGAAAGACAGGTAACCCTATCTGTTGAGGAAAATGACTTCCTTGCACATTCCTTACAGAAGCTTAACTCAATTACTGTCAGAGAATGATCCATACCCTAAGCTGGAGTCCCACAGACAAATTAATGAGGTGATAATGAGATATGCATCTTTAGTTTACAATCCAGTGCTCAGGTACTAAACATGCATGTGCTTGGGCTCCATAGTTTTCTAATCGGTTGCCATAACCTGGCCCAGTGCAGTCACAATCCTGCTGACCTTGTAATGATGTCAAAAGAACAAAGGAAGGCTGTGTGGCTTGCCAGCCTGGCCCACCCAATGAGACAGGCTGAAGCAGTCACCTTGGGCGGTGGAATCTCTCGGGGCAGCTGACAAGATCTTGTGAGGGAGTGGAAAAGCCAAAATGCAAAAGAGTAGGTATTTCTGATTGCCGAAGAATTAACGCTTTTGAATTATGGTGCTGGAGGAGACTTTTGAGAGTCCCATGGACTGCAAGAAGATCACACCTCTCCATTCTGGAGGAAATCAGCCCTGAGTGCTCACTGGAAGGACAGATTGTGAAGCTGAGGCTCCAATACTTTGGCCACCTCATGAGAAGAGAAGACTCCCTGGAAAAGACCCTGATGTTGGGAAAGATGGAGGGCACAAGGAGAAGGGGACGACAGAGGACGAGATGGTTGGACAGTGTTCTCAAGGCTACTAAAATGAGTTTGACCAAACTGCGGAAGACAGGACTTCTCTGGTCCATGGGGTCACAAAGAGTCGGACACGACTAAACGACTAAACAACAACAAGATCTTTCAATCCAGAGAAGAGCAGAGGAACGACTATGCAAGCCATCAGGGGTTTCACTTCAGACATTCACTTTTGTCCTCTGTTGGTGATGCTGTTCTTCCTTTTTGGCAATGTGGGGGGGGGCATCTTATCCTCAAGCAGCTGTCCCATCAAGTCTCTGCTGCTCCAAGTCTCAGGTCAGTTTGTGAGCCATTATTGTAAGTTTCTGTGATGTCCCAGATGAAGGAAGCCCTATCCCTACCACTGAGCCTTCTACTGTTTCAGGAAGTGTGAATTATTGTAAATTTGTTGTTGTTTAGTCGTTTAGTCATGTCCGACTCTTAGTCGTGTCCGACTCTTCGTGACCCCATGGACCAGAGCACGCCAGGCACCCCTATCTTCCACTGCCTCCCGCAGTTTGGTCAGACTCAGGGCTGATTTCCTTAAGAATGGATAGGTTTGATCTTCTTGCAGTCCATGGGACTCTCAAGAGTCTCCTCCAGCACCATAACTCAAAAGCATCAATTTTTCGGCGATCAGCCTTCTTTATGGTCCAGCTCTCACTTCCATACATCACTACTGGGAAAACCATGGCTTTAACTATACGGACCTTTGTTGGAAAGGTTATGTCTCTGCTTTTTAAGATGCTGTCTAGGCCTGTCATTGCCCTTCTCCCAAGGAGCAGGCGTCTTTTAATTTCGTGGCTGCTGTCACCATCTGCAGTGATCATGGAGCCCAAGAAAGTAAAATCTCTCACTGCCTCCATTTCTTCCCCTTCTATTTGCCAGGAGGTGATGGGACCACTGGCCATGATCTTCGTTTTTTTGATGTTGAGCTTCAGACCATATTTTGCGCTCTCCTCTTTCACCCTCATTAAAAGGTTCTTTAATTCCTCCTCACTTTCTGCCATCAAGGTTGTGTCATCTGCATATCTGAGGTTGTTGATATTTCTTCCGGCAATCTTAATTCTGGCTTGGGATTCATCCAGTCCAGCCTTTCGCATGATGTATTCTGCATATAAATTAAATAAGCAGGGGGCAATATACAGCCTTGTCGTACTCCTTTCCCAATTTTGAACCAATCAGCTGTTCCATATCCAGTTCTAACTGTAGCTTCTTGTCCCACCTATAGATTTCTCAGGATAAAGATGAGGTGATCAGGCACCCCCATTTCTTTAAGAACTTGCCATAGTTTGCTGTGGTCGACACAGCCAAAGGCTTTTGCATAGTCAATGAAGCAGAAGTAGATGTCTTTCTGGAACTCTCTAGCTTTCTCCATAATCCAGCGCATGTTTGCAATTTGGTCTCTGGTTCCTCTGCCTCTTCTAAATCCAGCTTGCACTTCTGGGAGTTCTCGGTCCACATACTGCTTAAGCCTGCCTTGTAGAATTTTAAGCATAACCTTGCTAGCGTGTGAAATGAGTGCAATTGTGCGGTAGTTGGAGCATTCTTTGGCACTTCCCTTCTTTGGGATTGGGATGTAGACTGATCTTCTCCAATCCTCTGGCCACTGCTGAGTTTTCCAAATTTGCTGGCATATTGAGTGTAGCACCTTAACAGCATCATCTTTTAAAATTTTAAATAGTTCAGCTGGAATATCATCACTTCCACTGGCCTTGTTATTAGCAATGCTTTCTAAGGCCCATTTGACTTCACTCTCCAGGATGTCTGGCTCAAGGTCAGCAACCACACTACCTGGGGTATATGAGACATCAATTTCTTTCTGGTATAGTTCCTCTGTGTATTCTTGCCACCTCTTCTTGATGTCTTCTGCTTCTGTTAGGTCCTTTCCACTTTTGTCTTTTATTATGGAAATCTTTGTACGAAATGTTCCTTTCATATATCCAATTTTCTTGAACAGATCTCTGGTTTTTCCCATTCTATTGTTTTCCTCTATTTCTTTGCATTGCTCGTTTAAGAAGGCCTTCTTGTCTCTCCTTGCTATTCTTTGGAAATCTGCATTCAGTTTCCTGTATCTTTCACTATCTCCCTCGCATTTTGCTTGCCTTCTCTCCCCCGCTATTTGTAAGGCCTCGTTGGACAGCCACTTTGCTTTCTTGCATTTCCTTTTCATTGGGATGGTTTTAGTTGCTGCCTCTTGTATAATGTTACGAGCCTCCATCCATAGTTCTTCAGGCACTCTGTCCACCAAATCTAAATCCTTAAACCTGTTCCTCACTTCCACTGTGTATTCATAAGGGATTTGGCTTAGATTGAATGTTACCGGCCCAGTGGTTTTTCCTACTTTCTTCAGTTTAAGCTTGAATTTTGCTATAAGAAGCTGATGATCTGAGCCACAGTCAGCTCCAGGTCTTGTTTTTCTGACTGTATAGAGCTTCTCCATCTTTGGCTGCAGAGAATATAATCAATCTGATTTCAATGCTGCCCATCTGGTGATGTCCATGTGTAGAGTCGTCTCTTGTGTTGTTGGAATGACCAGTTGTTGGAATGTGTTTGTGATGACCAGCTTGTTCTCTTGGCAGAACTCTATTAGCCTTTGCCCTGCCTCGTTTTGAACTCCAAGGCCAAACTTGCCAGTTGTTCCTTTTATCTCTTGACTCCCTACTTTAGCATTCCAATCCCCTATAATGAGAAGAACATCCTTCTTTGGTGTCATTTCTATAAGGTGTTGTAAGTCTTCATAGAATTGGTCAATTTCAGTTTCTTCAGCACCGATAGTTGGTGCATAAACTTGGATTACTGTGATGTCAAAAGGTCTGCCTTGGATTCGTATCGAGATCATTCTATCATTTTTGAGATTGCATTCCAGTACAGCTTTTGCTACTCTTTTGTTGACTATGAGGGCCACTCCATTTCTTTTACGTGATTCTTGCCCACAGTAGTAGATGTGATGGTCATCCGAACTGAATTCGCCCATTCCCATCCATTTTAGTTCACTGATGCCCAGGATGTCAATATTTATTCTTGCCATCTCATTTTTGACCACATCCAACTTACCAAGGTTCATGGTTCTTACATTCCAGGTTCCTATGCAATATTTTTCTTTACAGCATTGGACTTTCCTTTCGCTTCCAGGCATATCCGCAACTGAGCATCCTTTCGGCTTTGGCCCAGCCGCTTCATCAGCTCTGGATCTACTTGTACTTGTCCTCCGCTCTTCCTCAGTAGCATGTTGGACGCCTTCCGACCTGAGGGGCTCATCTTCCAGCGTCATAACTTTTATATGCCTGTTGTCTTTGTCCATGGAGTTTTCTTGGCAGGGATACTGGAGTGGCTTGCCGGTTCCTGCTCCAGGTGGATCACATTTGGTCAAAACTCTCCACTATGACCTGCCCATTTTGGGTGGCCCTGCACGGCATAGCTCATAGCTTCTCTGAGTTATTCAAGCCCCTTCGCCACGATAAGGCAGTGATCCATGAAGGGGATTATTGTAAATAACTTCACATTAAAATGTGAACTAAACCAATTTTTCCTCTCAGAGAGGGAATTGAAGATGAGCAGCAGCAAGAATTGTTCCGAATGCTTCAAATAAGGGAAATTGCTTGTTTCAGGGCTGATTTAAATACTGAATTCCTCACGTAAAGGTAAAGGTAAAGGGACCCCTGACCGTTAGGTCCAGTCGCGGACGACTCTGGGGTTGCGGCGCTCATCTCGCTTTACTGGCCAAGGGAGCCGGCGTACAGCTTCTGAGTCATGTGGCCAGCATGACTAAGCCGCTTCTGGTGAACCAGAGCAGTGCACGAAAACACTGTTTACCTTCCCACCAGAGTGGTACCTACTTATCTACTTGCACTTTGACGTGTTTTCGAACTGCTAGGTTGGCAGGAGCAGGGACCGAGCAACGGGAGCTCACCCCATAGCAGGGATTCGAACCTCCGACCTTCTGATCGGCAAGCCCTAGGCTCTGTGGTTTAGACCACAGCACCACCCATGTCCCTCACATACATAGTGCCAAAGAAGTGGCTTGTTGGGTGGGATGCAGCAGATATGACAGGTGGGTCACTGTTGCTTACCAGGAGGGGCGAGGTGGCAGGGAGGTCGATGTAGCATAAGCACACCAGCAGAGTCAATTCAGCACCCTTGGCAGTGTGTTTGCTCCATGCCAACCTCCCTGTCACCTTGCCCCTCCACCTCCCTGTAAGCAACAGGAAGCTTAGGACTGCCATATGTCCAGGATTTCAAAGGTGGAATTGACGTCCGGGGGAAACTTCCAAAAGGTGGTGCTTTTTGGTGTTTTTGTAAAAAAAATAAAAATAAAAACTCAATAACACATCTGGCGGAACTCCATTCAAGGTTGCAAAAAGTGCTATCCCCAGTGAGCTTTCTCTGTGATGACTTCTGTTGCTGAATACTCCTGCCCGTGGAGAGCAACCTAGGAACCTCTCCATTTGAGTTTAGATGCACTTTGCAAGAAGCATTCTGCACAGATGGCTACCTGTACATTTTGACTGTATGCTATTGTTGCTTTAATCATTTTAGCCATACCATTAAAAATAGTTTTGGCTGCATCACATTTCATTGGGTGTATTTTTATGTTGTTTATTCCTAAGTATATTTCTAAAGGAAAATGAAATAGTAAAAGTATATTATGTTAATGTGACCTGATTACATAGTACGACATGGAAATTTCTGTGGGACTCTATATAGTAATTCACTACCTGTTGGGGGTGGTTTGAAAGCTTTGCTCCCATAGTCAGCCATCAAATTGTATTTGGATTATACTGCCCATTAGGATAAGCAGATAAAAATAAAAACTTTGGCTCATTTCTAGTTAGAAACAGCAGGGAATGTACTCTGAATCAATAGCATCTAATGCTGGTCATCACCAGAAAACATACTGTTAAAGGGTGCTTTTCCAGGACGATTGCAGTTGTGATTATATTTCCATAGCTTACTGAGCCATGCCAGTTAAATAAGGAAGTAAATAATCATATGCACAAGGGAATGCTTGCATGGAGTTCCTTAAGAAAAACAAAGCACTGCTTTACAAATGGATGCTATGAGGTACGGAAGTGTGCCTCAAACCTTCTGCAGGCATCCTGGGCGTTCAGGAAGGCAGCCCATGAGCAGGGTGTGGGGGCAAGTGTGCTAGTTCCACCCACCCCATCTCTGTCACCCTCCACAAGTTGGAGGGTGGTTGTCAGATGTGGGAAGCCTCTTCTTCTGGAGGCTCTCTGCTCAATGTAGAAGCCCAGAAAAGCAGTATAGAAGCAGACTTCCCACTTTAGACACTCACCCTTCAACTTGCAGAATGATGTAGCCCAGTGGTAAGAGCTTCTCCTTTGCCTGCAGAAGGTCGCAGATTCAATTCCCAGCAACTCCAGGTAGGTCTGGGAAAGATTCCTGCCCGAAACCCTGGAGAACTGCTACCAGACAATGTTGGTGACACTGAGGTGGAATGGTCTGGCTTGGTTTAAGGCACTTAAACCTGTTCTTCTATTACAGGGATGGAGACCTGAGCTTGTGCGTACATTTTCATGCTCCCCACGTGTTGTATTCCTGGATTTCCAGTACACCTGAAGAGGGTTTAAGTTGCCTCGTTTGACGTGAACATACCAACATGCAATCGTTCATAAAGCACCTCTAGGTAAGAAATAAAAGTTCAACTCTCCCTGAAAAAGTTTCTACGGGAGTCCAGTAGGCCTACCTGTTCCTGCTTTAATCTGCCTTGCTTTTAAGATCAGCCCAAGGCGCTGTAATCGAGGCTCCCACACCTGGGGAGAGGATGGTGACAACAGGTAAAGAGACTATGACTCTCCACTCTAATTTGTGTTTGACGTCAGCAGGGGCAGCCCTTCTCATTTTTTCTGCAGATGGAAAACTGGAAGGTGCCACCTCCCCACTGCCGCTCCTGTTGCCTCCCTCACCAAAGCCTCACTTCTAGGATTGTACAGCTTCTGGGATCTTGTGAAAGCTCCATGAGATCTTGTGAAAACTCCACATGATCTCACCAGAAACCAGAAGCTGCCATGGACCTTGCTTCTCTGGTGGCCTGCGGGGCCCATGGCTGCTCCAGAGAATTGAGGAAAACCAGCTGTGGCTTCCGGTGAGATCGTGCAAGAACCTTGCCAGAAGCAGCTGCCAAAGCCACTTTCCCTTGCTTCTTTGGTGGTGGTGGTGGGAGGCTGGCAGGGGGGCAGCTGAGGCAGCAGCAGCAGCAGCACCCCCTTCGATTCCACCATCCAAGGTGGCTGCCTCAGTCCACTGCAGGGATGCCTGGTTAAAAACACATGCAAGGTTTTATTTGCCAATGCCTTTCAAGTGTTTTGCACTTGCATTTGATCGCCATACCTTGTCGTGTTGTCACCATACCTTGTTGTACAATTTCATTTTCTGCAGCGTGGTTTTATTATTTTGTTGCAAGCCTCTGTGAGAGCATTGCTGTATAGGAGCTGATAAATATTTTAAATAATGTCTTTCTCCCCTTCTCCCCTTGTAATGCTGCTGTTGGGCAGAAGAAGAAGAAGAAGAGTTTGGATTTGATATCCCACTTTATCACTACCCGAAGGAGTCTCAAAGCGGCTAACCTTCTCCTTTCCCTTCCTCCTCCACAACAAACACTCTGTGAGGTGAGTGGGGCTGAGAGACTTCAAAGAAGTGTGACTGGCCCAAGGTCACCCAGCAGCTGCATGTGGAGGAGCAGAGACGCGAACCTGGTTCACCAGATTAACCACCACACCATGCTGGCTCTCAAGGGCAGTCATTTGCTTGCCCTTGGACCTGCTGTTGAATAATATGCCATGATGCAAGGTGACTGGATAGCCTCTCACTTCTGATTTACACATGCTGGCAATAGCATGAGGGCAATAGCAGCCAGTGGGGCAGGTCAAGGTGAGGCTATGCTGCTTACCTGGGCTTCCCAATGCCAATATTGCTATCAGTTACCAAGATGAAGATACAGTGGTACCTCAGGTTACATACGCTTCAGGTTACATACGCTTCAGGTTACATACGCTTCAGGTTACAGACTCCGCTAACACAGAAATAGTACCTCGGGTTAAGAACTTTGCTTCAGGATGAGAACAGAAATCGGGTGGCGGTAGCACGGCAGCAGCAGGAGGCCCCATTCGCTAAAGTGGTGCTTCAGGTTAAGAACAGTTTCAGGTTAAGAACGGACCTCCGGAACGAATTAAGTACATAACCAGAGGTACCACTGTAATGGAAAGAGCAGGGAGGTTGTTGCAGTGCAGGAGCAGAGCAAATATGTCACTTCTGCCACTGCGCTCACATCACACTGACTTCCCTGCCACCTCAGCCTTCTCTCTCTCAGTAATAATAATAATAATGATAATAATTTTATTATTTATTTCCCACCCATCTGACTGGGTTTCCCCAGTAACTAGCAGTGATCTAGGCACTGGGAAGCCTGGCAAGCAGTGTAACCCTACCCTGCCCCACCTGCTACTGCAGGGATGTTTTGCATGCTTAATATGTAGTATCACTGAAAAAGCACCTCCGGTACACCTTAATGGAATGGCATCGCTTTAGTGGGACCTATGGACTAAACACCAGATTGTAAACTCTCCAGTCATACTAATATATATTTATAATGATTTTTCTGTTACCACTTGAGAAACAAGGGGATGCATCTTGTTCTTTGAACACATCGCTCTTAATGATCACTTTAAACATTCCTATTTGGGATTCAGTACACTTGTTTCTGATAGCGAACACAGAGGAAAGAATTATGTGAAGTAGTAGAGGAAAAGAGAAAGAAGTTGAAAAGCCCCATATTAAGAAACAAGAAATGATTACTGGTTATACTCAAGAAATGAATGTGTTTTGGAAAGCTTGATCGGGAAAGTACATTTGTCTCAACCATATACACAAATAAGTGCATCCAGCATGAGTATAATCCAAGTCGAGCGTAAACACGAGACTCCCACTGGATTTTTGGTTTCTAATATCATGGAGTCATCCAATTAAAATGGGATTATTGCTTAGATTTTTCCAACCTTTGTTCAGCTCTACTGCTTTTTTTCTTTTTCTCCCCCCCCCCCCTTCAACCTAATCTCAAGGCAGCCACTGTGGGACACCAAGATCTGAGTAACAGTTTTCTGCTAACCTTTTAAGTCAACCTGGAATCAGTCAAGGAGCAGTGGCTCTACTTTTTAAAAAACAAAAACAAAATCCAAGTCCAAGAACACGTTTGTAGTTTTCTCCTCTGTGTTGGCAGAGTTGAGAGATCAGCATCTTTTCAATGGCGAGTGATACCCAAGCTGAAACTACACTGCTTAAATAGTTACATTGTCTTCACGTGTCTTGAAAATGTTCTCACAAATTATTATTTGGGCAAAATGAATGTCAGTGAGCCATCTTCAGGAATGAAAGGAAGGACCAACGCTCAGTGGCAGAGTATGTCTATTGCATGGAGAAAGTCCCTGGTTCAAACCCTAGACTATTCAGGATAAGAGGGGGAAAGACTCCTATGTTCTTGTGGACCTGGAAGCAGAACCAGGCAGGGACACAGCACTCATCTATGTCACTGCTGCTCACCAGGAGATAGAGTGGGAGAGGCAAAGTCTGTGCGGTGCAAACACACCAGCAGACTCAATCTGGTGCTTCCACCAGTGCATTTCCACCATGCCAACCTCACCAGTAATCAGGAGCAACATGGGTGGTAGGAGATCAGGTGAGCACCTCTGCCCTGTCCCACTGACTACTACTTCCTGGAGGCTACTCCACTGTCTGATGGGTATGGGCATACTCACACTGCCCATCTCTCCCTAAACACCCCTCCCCACAGATTTACTGTACTTGCCTTAATGAAATTGCACCTCAGAGCACACTCTTTGCTTAAATGTCTTTATTTGATCTAAGACTATCCCACCCAGTTGAAAGGAGCCATTTTGTAAAAATGTTAATGTAAGCTTTGTTTTCAATGTGCTCCCAATATACTCTCATGCTTCATTTTCATTTATCAAGGCAATTATTTCCTGCACTGAAGTTTCATTTTCAGCATGGCTGAGATAAAGCAAATTTGTTTTCCTGATTTATTTCTGTGATGAGCTATGTTGTTCAAAACTAACTTGGCCAGCAATTGAAAAATTGTTTCCTGGGCTGCACACAGAGTGATGCTGATAGTCAACATACCCAAGGGGCCTTCAGTGCTGTTCTGAGTTTTATCTGATTGTGTTGGAAGTAGTGAAATGGATAATTATTTTTCAAGGGGGAAGAAAAACATTGGAAAAAAAGACCTTCAACACTTTTTAATTTTGAAGTTTTCAGAGATACATCAGTTAGTGACAGAAGAATCATCGGCCATTGGATCAACATCTATAAAAACAGAAGGGTCCCTGAAAAGTTGGTATATTTGTTTTATCTTGCTAGTTTAGCATTTAATCTGCTTAACTTGTGATGTTAAGTGCTATGTATTCAGTGGTCTGTGTTTTCCTGTGCTTGAGTCTGGACTAAGGATTCTGAGCCCCTGTGTTCTGATTCAATACATGATATCCAATCACAGATCATTTCAGGACTTGGGCCTCTGCCATTGGCCCTGAGTCATGATTCACAGCTTGGAAGTTTAGACAGCCAACCACGTTGGGAGTGGGAGTGACCCAGACCTTCAGAACTGTATATAAGCAGTTGCTTTGCCCGTTGCCCAGCTCTGTTAGTTCAATAAAGGTTCTTGCCGTTATCACTGTGTCTTGTCTTGTGGGAACCCATCTACACTTCATTAACCATCCATAACAAAATTAACAGAGGGATAAGAGCATAATATAAAGCCCCGCTGGATCAAGCCAAGGACCCATTCTTGAGAGAGATCTAGTTCTCGCAGGGGCTAATGAGATTCCTATAGGAAACCTGCAAGCAGGACCTCTCCCCACTTGTGATTCCGATCAGCTGGTATTTAGAGGCAAACTACCTCCGACAGTGTAGCTAGACGGTAGCCATCACAGCTAGCCATTATAGCATTATTCTCCATGGATTTGTCTAATAACCTTTCAAAGCCATCCACTAGACCTTGTGGGAGTGAATGACATAATTTTGTTGAATGGTCACTTTAAAATGTGAAGGTTCATTATTATTTCACAAGTTGTGTATGTCTTTAAGGGCCAGGGCCAGGGCAAATAACGAGACCCAGTCTTACAGCTGTGAAACATAGCAGGTGCTGCTGAGTTGTGTTAATCAAGCTGTGTCAGCAATTGGGTATAGTATATAAGGAGCAGCACCTAGCTCTCCCATCACCTGGGGGATGGGTTGGTGGTTGGGTCTGGTTTGTTGTTGATGTATTTAGTGTATAAGGAGTTTTTGTTTTTGTTACTAAAACCTTGTTTAAGTTATTTTTGAGTCCCTTTTTAATGCATGGTCTCCCCAGCAAGCTCTCCGCAGCGTTACTAAACTGCAAATAGCCAACAAATTTGACTGTACACTGTATGAAAAATTAGACATTCAACTTCATTGTATGGCTCCAAGTTCTAGAGAGGGACCTAGCTACTTTCTCTTTCTTAATGTGGTGGTGATTCTGTTTCAGAGAAAATGGCACTTCCTATGCTCTGCTGGAAGTGAGAGCCGGACCATAAAGAAGGCTGATCGCCGAAGAATTGATGCTTTTGAATTATGGTGCTGGAGGAGGCTGTTGAGTCTCATGGACTGCAAGAAGATCAAACCTATCCATTCTTAAGGAAATCAGCCCTGAGTGCTCACTGGAAGGAATAGATCCTGAAGCTGAGGCTCCAGTACTTTGCCCACCTAATGAGAAGAGAAGACTCCCTGGAAAATACCTTGATGTTGGGAAAGATTGAGGGCACAAGGAGAAGGGGACGACAGAGAACGAGATGGTTGGACAGTGTTCTCGAAGCTACCTTTGTTGTTGTTGTTGTTGTTTACGTTTTACTGTCATGGCTGGGTTTGTGGAAACATCCATCCTATTGACTACAACTGGGGGGAAATAAGCTACTCTAGCTTCAGGCATGTTGTGGCTTTGCAGCCAATTTGGCAGTGCGTTGGTGAAATGAAAAGGCTTCAGATACCTCAGATCTATTACCTCCCCCAAAGTGTTCTCTGCATGCCTGCCAGAATGCCCCAACTTGGTGACTACTGCTAGGGGTGTTTCTGTCAGCAAAACAGCAATGGCAATCGCACTTGCCACCACCACCCCACAGCACCTCAAACTTCTTTGCACAATGACCTCTTTCTCTGGCCACAGAGAGAGAGATTCACAGAATTCAGTGCCCTTCCCAGGATTTTAGGATTGCTGTCTTAGTGATTTGTTGACCTCATACCTAGCTATAACTTGGCGGCAATGAGAAAAATTCTGCATGCTTCATAATCCCTGTTTTGTTTTTTTCTTATCACCTAAAGTTAAATTCATGTGAGTCAAGTGATAATTGTCTTAACTATCATATGATGGCCTTGCTGTTGGTCACCAGCCCACTTCCCAGTTAGCTATCTCTGAACTCTTCTATTATATTTAAGTATTAGATGGGAGAGTGTGCATATAGATAAAGCTTATCACAAAATCCATACGCCCTGGTTCTCTGAATCTAAATTCCAGGCTGCAACCATAGTTCTACTTACTAAGGAGTAAGCTCATTGAACACAGTGGGAATTGCCTCTGAGTAAACATGAAAAAGATTGGGCTGTCAGTCTCCAAAGATTGATAATTCTGTGTACTCCCCTTGAAACAATTATGCTTACTGTGCAACTTCTGGCCTTGCCCACATATTACTATCATTCAATACAATGAGGTGAAGCTATAAAAATAAGTCTCGGCTGCACAGAATATGCATGGCTTACTTTTTCAAAACCGGTAGAGATAAGCACTTTATCTTAACAAGAGATAAGGGAAAGTAGCAAATTTGTTCCTCACCGCTAAATAACGTAAGATGTTATGTCCTCACTGCTAAATTTTTATTGTCCATTTCATAGTGGCAGAGCTTCAGTGAAAATTTGTCAAAACTAAATTGGAAGTTCTAAATTATTAAACATGTGTTAAACTATCCATAAATAATTATTATATTCAGCAAGACGTAATTGTCAGGCAAGCTGAAAATTTGAAGGTATTTTTATAGTCCTTCTGCTTGCCTTCATGGGATAATAAATGAAAATAAATTTCTAATGCTGGTTCATATAAGCTGAATATTGCTGTCCATATAAGAGTTGGGGAAAGAGATGATGAAACTTTTTAAGTCCGCAAAGCAACAGCAATTTCTCTGATGATAATTACTATTTTATCAGATGGATGGGATTTGGAACAACAGCATCTCGACCAGGGAGCTGACGTCAAGGGTCAGCATGGCTGCGCAGTTGCAGGGGCACCACTGACAAGAACCCCTGGGCCTCATCCTGCTCTTTGTCATTGCAACCCGATTGCTAACCTGACCCTTGGTTTGGCACAGAGGGGAGGAGCAAGCAGACAACAACAGTATTGAGAAGGAGTAAGAATAGCAGTGCTTGTTCATTGGCTCTCTCCATCATGCAAGCAGGTAAGGGCAGCAATGACTGTGAGAGGGTAGATGCACTGAGGGGGTCAGGGCATCCAAGGTGACTGGATTTCAAATACCCACCCTCCCATCCATCCCCAAAACTTTGGCGTGTGCACTGTGAGAGGCTCTTACAAATGTCTTAAACAGGGCTGGTGCTAGGATCGGGCACAAGCAAAGGACCCACATCCCTGCAAGAGGTCTCCTGACAAGATCCCCCTAAACATAATTTTATGTTATGAACTACCCTGAGATCTACAGATGAAGGGTGATATACAAATTTTAACAACCACCTCACAGAACTACAATTCTCAGAGAGGTTTAACAATAAATCCCTCTTCACAAGGTATTCTGGAAATTGTAGCTCTGTGGGGGGAATAGGGGTCTCCTAACAACACTCAGCACCCTTAACAAACTAAGCTCCCATAATTCTTTTGGGGGGAGCCATGAGTGTTTAAAGTGGTGTCATAGTGCATTGAACGCATTGTGTGAATGTGGCCAAAATAGGCCTGGCAAAACTAGTGTTTTGTTTTGTTTCTGCCACAAACTATGGATGCTACATATTTGAGCCACATCTCTACGTGCAATAGAAACTTGTTGTTTTTCTTTCCTTCTTTTCTCTCTTTGTGGTGTCTTTCCCACTGCCATGATCTATATTCCCTTTCACATGATTGCACATGCAGGGAAGGTAGAGGTTTCCAGAAGCTCAGCGGAACCTCTTTTCTATCTTCATAGGCCCTTTGCTGGGATTAGAGGGTGATGCGATACTTGCACCACAACTGAGACAAGAGGCCAGATTAGGGCCCCTATGAGAATTTGTGTGGCAACAGGGGGGAATCCAACGAGAGCTCAACAGATTTGCTAGCCTAGCTTTTGCTGCCTGCGGTGGTTGTTTCATCCAGGTAGGGCCGGTCTTGCTGGTGAGCTATGGTCCATGTGGAAGGATGAATTGTGCCCTCCAGTTAGAAGCTCCTTGGGGGCACAGACTTATCATTTTGATTTATGGCTTTTCTGATACGTTGCATTATGTTATATACTGCATAACATATGCTCATTAATGATGCTATATCAATGATAATAATTTCCTTTTGAATTCCTTGCTTAAATCCTGCAGTGTTTCAGGCAGGAGCTTTTCCCTGGCCTACTTGGAGAACCTGGGGATTTGAACCTAGAACCCTCTGCAGGCAAAGCAGTCACTCTGCCACTGAGCTACATCATGCGATTGAGCTTTAATTACATGGCTCTTTCCCAAGAAATGAGACCCCAAGGACTCTGATTCTGGAAAGATCCCCACAGCCAGCCCATCTGCACAGTTTGTGTGTGTGTGTGTGTGTGTGTGTGTGTGTGTGAGTGAGAGAGAGAGAGAGAGAGAGAGAGAGAGAGAGAGAGAGAGAGTTGAGGGACGGGGGTGGGTGGGTGGGTGGGTGGGTGGGTGGAGCAGCCACATAGGACCACATCCTATGATGGCATACACTTAGAGAGGCAGGATATGAATTTCCTTCTAAATCAATCAATCATGGCACAGATGCTTACAGGGAGCTGGGTTGCTGCATCTGAGGAGCTCCTGATAAGGCAAGCGAACATATGCACTGGCTCTCCACACATGAAGGTTGTTTGACGTTCTGCAGTCAAATCCTTAAAATAAATATCTCACTGAAACTCAGTGGCACCTGAGAAAATTTTAAATTCATGCAGTTTTGCACAAATAACTATTTATCAGCTGGGGCATTAATGGCATTATTAAACATTTATGCAAATGCAATTGGAATGAACATTCGTGTGGGTTAGACTTGTGCTTCCCTTGCTGTTAAACCATTGACAAATACAGATGGAAGAGGGTCAGGATGCATTCACTCCCGGCTTCTATTTGGACAGATGGCCAACTAGCACAGTCACGGAAACTTCTTTATTTTTTCCTAATGTTAATTAAATGAACTGTGATAGCTCTACCAATATGTTGGTGAGTGTGTTTGTGTGTGTGTGTGTGTGTGTGTGTGTGTGTGTGTGTGTGTGTGTGTGTAAAATCTGTGTTGGCAAGGTAATGGTGCATACAGCTCCCTTTTCTCCTTAAATTTTGTTAGCTTGTCTTCTTTTCCACGTTGAATATTAACCTATGAAGCACCCACTGTTGCTTACTGTTATAAGATACCATTTTTTACAAAATATATTGGGCTGGCTGCGGGGTCCCTGGAAATAAAACTCACTGAATGAGATACATCTTCCAGAGGACGGGGAGAGGCCATTTTCACGTAATCCTCCTGCAGACCCTTGTAACTGCTGAAAAATTGCTTTGTATTGTTTGTGGACTCTCCAAAGTGGTTTGGGAAATGGTGTGGGGGTCTGCAGGTGGAAAGAGGAATGGGTGAAAATATTTTTTCCCCCTCTAAATCCTGCCTCCACTGGATCATATTTCCTTCCATAAACAAAAAGAGTCTTGATCCAGCCTATTAAATTGCAGATAGGGATATAAATAAATAACTTCTTCTTCTTCTTCTGACACACAGGGGTATTCAAGGAGAAGGAGAGGAAGAAGTTCTCTTGAACAAGCAGAAGTCCCTGGTGGACACACATAATTGGAGATATGTACTGTAGTAGTTCTCTGATATGCTTAGTAAAGGTAAAGGGACCCCTGACCATTAGGTCCAGTCGTGACCGACTCTGGGGTTGTGGCGCTCATCTCGCTCTATAGGCCGAGGGAGCCGGCGTTTGTCCGCAGACAGCTTCCGGGTCATGTGGCCAGCATGACTAAGCCGCTTCTGGCTAACCAGAGCAGCGCATGGAAACACCGTTTACCTTCCCGCTGGAGCGGTACCTATTTATCTACTTGCACTTTGATGTGCTTTCAAACTGCTAAGTTGGCAGGAGCTGGGACCAAGGAATGGGAGCTCACCCGGTCGCGGGGATTCGAACAGCCGACCTTCTGATCAGCAAGTCCTAGGCTCTGTGGTTTAACCCACAGCGCCACCCGCGTCCCCTGATATGCTTAGACCTACTTTAATTCTGGTCAGGAATCCAGATTCCAGGGTACAGATTTCAGCGTGGGAAACCTTTTTCAGTCTGGGGGCTGCATTTCTGGATAGTGTGCAGGTCTGGTTGGAGAACTGAGACGAGAAAGAGTGCAGGGGATTAATTATTGTAAAAGCGCAAATTATGCTGGATAATGAGTGTGATGGGTCAGTGAATATTTTTTAAGTTCTTACTTATTTGTAACATAGGTGATGATAAACCAAAATGCTTTGCAGTTGTTTTTGAACTTGCTTCTTAATGTGCTGGGAACAGAAGGGAATGATAAACAGAATCATAGTAATGTTATCAGTAAAACATTTTGGCCAAAACCACTTCATTTTATTTTCAGATGGATGAATGTGCCAAATTATGCAGATAATGCAATTAATGCTCAGAGCGTTAGTGTCTTCTGGGTTAAAGTAATATGTCTGGTCTCTGCCATTTGTACCTTTTGCTATTAGCATGGTGTTAGTATTGTGTGGAGGACAGCCAAATGCTATGATGGAGAATGGAAATAATCCATGATGATGGTGGTGATGGTGATGATGATGATGATGATGATGAAAGAGCTATGTTGTTTCTGGATTTTTTGATAGCGTGTTTGTGTGTGTGTGTGGAGAGAGAGAGTTGGTTTTAATTGTTTCTTGGAAGGGATGTGTGTGGGAACTTTCAGGTTAAAGGATGTGTTTATTATATATTGATATTTATAGGAATATTAATATACCGCCCTCTTGCAAAACATCAAGGAAGTGCACAACAACAGAAAAATGTTTAAAAGAAACATGAAAAACTCCTTAAAATTGCTGGCTATTCAAGGAACATTTTAAACAACTACAAAGGCCTGTCGGCATAAAATTGTCTTCAAGAAATGCTGGAGGTCAAAACCAAGGATGCCTTCCAAGTCTCTGCTGGAAGAGCATTTTGCAACATGGGACCAGTGACATTAAATGCCCAGCTTCTAATTAAGGCCAGTGGGGCCTCTCTAGCATTTGGGGGGAGGGGGGCAACTACCTGTGATCCTCTGAAATATCTCAGGGTCAGTCAGAAATATAAGGGCCCAGGTGGTCCTTTAGGTATCCTGGACCCAAGTTGATCCTGGCACATGGGGATAATTGGGGGAGAAGTTAAGGATCTGGTCTACTGGCTAGATCCAGCTCCACACTCCTGCTGAAAGTGAACTTAATCCCCCCCCCCCCGCCTAGTTGAAGAGCTTTGGTGGATTCCAGCCTCCCTTAGCAGTCTAGGAAACTCTCTGGCACAATGTGTGCCACACAGGATTCATCATCTTTAAACTTGCACATGGTAGGTTTTCTTTGTTTCTTTTCTTTGTATAATGCCTTGAAAAATGTGTAGAAAGCAGGGATAGACACACACACACACACACACACACACACACACACACACACACACACCAACAACAACAGCCAAACAAAAACCAAGACACTTACGGATTGGAGATGGGCAGCTCCCCCTGCTTTCAACATGGCCCCCTGCTCAAATCCACTGTGTTTATCCACTGCTCTCCCTTTCTAAGAGATCTTTTCACATTCAATCATTTGTTTTAATTTTAAAAATGTTTGCTTTAATTCACATAAAGCATAGAAGATTAACATCCCCTTTAAAGCATTTAATGCATCCCCATTTACTGTGTTTCTATTCATGCATCTGTGTTTGTTTGCCTTTTTCACTGACACTCTATTGCATTTGTGCTGATTGCTTGGGGACAACACTTAATAGTCTTTCTCAAACGCAAGCCAAGAATCCCTGCCACAAACGCAAATAATAAGTACACATAGTAGCAGCAAAATCCATCACCAAAGGAAAACAATAATTTGAATGAATGATAAAAGAAAAACAAAATCAACGCATCAGTGTGTGATAAGGAAAGTAAATTATACACCCCACTGGAATGGCTTCCTGCCCAAAGGAAATGCAGATAGATTAAAATGGTGGGGAGAAATGCAAAACCGCCAGAACGAGAGAAAGAAGAAGGTTTCAAATTGTTTACTGCTCAAGGAAGAGTAATGAAAACATGTTTTTAAGGTTTGTGCGGGGGGGAAACAATGGAGTCAACAGAATGTGCACTTGCAATCTGACATTCGGAGAATATATGGAAAAGTCAGGGCTTTTTTCAGCTGGAACTCTAAGGAACTCAGTTCCAGCACCTCTCAGGTGGGCACCATTGTCATTATAAGAGAACAAGGGAGGTGTTTGTGATGAGTTCTGGCACCTAATTTTCTAGAAAAATAGCACAGGGAACAGTGATTCACACAATAATAAAAAAATAAAACTGAAAGAATGAGAGAAGAGAGTATTATAAAAGAATGGATGGCATTTAGCTAACCTTGGAACGCTAAGCCACCTGATCCTTGTCTGCTGCTCTTTTTCTTTTCTTTTTTATTAATCAAGATATTAGTAAATAAATATATTTATATACCACCATTCACCAGGAATAGTCCCAGTGTTATTTACAACTAAGTAAGACAGTACAAGCATAATGCATAATAAGCAAGAATAGCAAAGATTTCCCTAGAATACACCAGTAACTTAATTAGCGGTACCATGACTTACATATCATTTCACCCTCTAAAAGCCTGACAAAAGAGGTGAGTTTTTAACCCAGCGTATGGATGGAGGTTATTCTATAGACATGGAGCCTGGGCCACTCAAAATCCGCAGCTCGTGCCCTTATTGCAGGGAGGAGAGCCAGGAGAGCCTTAACTGTTGACCAGGAGAAGGTGTTCTCTAAGAGTACAATGGCAATGGCTGTTGATAGTTGCCCAGTGGGTGGGTTGCTGTTGCTCTATGGGAGGAAGTGGGCGGGGGAAGCAGCATAGCAGTGCAAACACACCAGCAGGAGCACATGACTGGCTCTACAAGTGCAATGGCGCCGCATCAATCTCCCGCCACCTCGCCCCTCTCCCTTCTGGTAAGCAACAGTGACCCACCTGCCAGGTAGTTAGCACAGCAGCTCTGCTCCACCTTGCAAGCCACTTCTCCTGGTCATAGCTGTCAACCTTCCCTATTTTTGTGGGAAATTCCCTTATTCCAGTGCCGTTTCCCGCTGGTTCTCGCTGCTATCCCAGATTGTTAGATATCCCGTAGACTGTCCCCGGGACAGGTGAGGCTGCTGATCCCTTATTTTCAAATCTGAAAGTTGACAGCTATGCTCCTGGTGTAGCATGGTGGATTGGCCACAGTGGTGGTGGTTTGGTTCCCAGGTTTTGATTTTTGGAATGTTGTTTTTAGTAATAATTTTATTGCTTTACTTTTGTAAACCACTTTTTTTACAATAAAGTGATATATACATTTCAATAAATAGTTTAAGGACACAGGAAACTGAAGGACTGAGCAGCTTTGAGAGGCATAGAGAAAGGGATGGCATAAGAAGAGAGCCCTGCTGGACCAGACCAAATGCACAGCATCCTGCATCCTGTTCTAAAAGTGGTGAATCAGATGCCCATGGGATGCCCACAAGTAGGGCATTATATACAATAAAATAGTAATCTAATCGTCATATCAAAAAATTGCAAAGCACAGTTCTTGATGGCAATAACGTATCATATTACTATTAACCTTCTGTATGTTTTTATTGTCATAAAGTCCAAGGATAGTCAAGTCCAAAGATTGTCAAGTCCAACGATTACAACGTACAGTTCCTGTTGTCAATGCCATTTCATTCTGATATCTTCCTTCTGCATTGTCCTATGTCTTAAAAATGTAACAAACGAACTTGCCTTCTGCATAGTCCTATGTCTTGAGAGTGTAACAAACAGAACTACTTAGTAACAATAAGGCAGCTGATGATAGACCAGTTCTCAGGATACACTCTTGTTTCGCCCATTGGGCTTCTTCAGCGACAAGTTCACTCTCAAGACACAGGACACTCTCAAGACATAGGACTATGCAGAAGTCCTCTTCCACAGAAGGTAGTACACAGCCATCACGGCGAGTGGCCATTGTTAGTCTTATCCTCTTTCTACCCTACATCTTGAGGTGGTGAATTTCATAGTTTAGCTATGCACTTTGTGAAGAACTTATACTCTTGATGATGGCAAGGGCAGGCAGAGGAGTTTTAGAGGCTGGGGACTGAGGATCAAGGAACCAAGGAGAGTATGAGGACAATGAGACCATGGATAACTAAATTTTATATGCTGATGCGAACTAACAAGCCAATTTTTATGTTTCCCATTTGTCCCTGTAAAATGAAGTGGAGCCTGAAGGGGAAAGCTGAGGGCAATTCTTCTCAGAGCTGCTGGAAGACAATATTGTCACTGTGAAGAGTCAAGCGCTTGAGCTCCATGCTGCCCTTCTCCTGCCTTTTGGTCCATTATAAAAAGGCTTGAGCATGATACTGTGTGTCGCGTGTGAGTGTGTTTTTCTCCACGCAGCTATGAAAAACACAAATTAACATGACAAGTTCTTTTGGCACTTCCGTCTACTGATTAGTACAAATTAAATTTCACACTAATTAGCACAAGCTGTTTGTACATAATATAGAAAAATCAGATTTCCACTGATGGCTGTAAATATAGTTCTCCAACTGACACTTGATCTTCACCGCTATAATTAAGTTCCACATCAATCTTAATACGACAATATATTTCATGATACTGGCTTTAGTGTGTATATATGTGTATGTACATACACACACACCCTTTCCTGAAAGCATTTTCACAGTTAAATTTAAACCCACTAATTGTTTCAACAGTTGTTTTACAACTTCTGCAGGTGAAAATTGCAGGCTCAAGGGCCAGAATGCCATAAATACAGCTAAACAGTTTGGGATTTCCTTATGCAGGCGAATCTTTTAACAGTCTGACTCTATGCTGTATCTTGAGCTTCCATAGAACAATCATAGCCACTGCCTGTGGTAATGTTGGGGAACAATAATGGTCCTTTTTTGTTACCTTCTCAGGTACTTACCCATGACGGTTGCTGACTGAAGATCCTGTGTTTGGTTTAACAAAAGTGAACCTTTATTCCAAGTTGTTGTTGTTGTCATGTCTTCATTTCAGTGGGCAGGTGGTGGACAATAGTATGCCCATGCTAGCCAACCATATCAGCAAAGGATTCTATGACCTACTGCAGAAGATTTGGCCTTTATCATTATAGCTTCTGTTGCATCGAGCTGCTTGTACACCATTTAGAGATTATTGTAATTCAGCAGAGTTATATCCAATGTAGCACTGCATAATAATAATAATAATAATAATAATAATAATAATAATAATTTTTTTTTATTTATACCCCGCCCTCCCCAGCCAAGGCCGGGCTCAGAGCGGCTTACAAGCAATAATAAAAACAAGAAGAATGATTACAACTTAAAAACAAAAATAAAATACAACATTAAAATAATGGAACATTAAAATATTAAAATGTAGCCTCATTGCAGGAGGAGAAGGAAAAGAAAAAAGAAAGAGAGGGAGGGAGGGAATCAAATTGGCGCCAAGCCAAATGCCAGGCGGAACAACTCTGTCTTACAGGCCCTGCAGAAAGAAATCAGATCCTGCAGGGCCCTGGTCTCATGAAACAGAGCGTTCCACCAGGCCGGAGCCAGAGTTGAAAAGGCCCTGGCTCTGGTTGAAGCCAATCTAACTTCCTTAGGGCCTGGGACCACTAGGGTGTTGTTATTTATGGACCTTGAGGCTCTCCGTGGGGCATACCAGGAGAGGCGGTCCCGTAGGTACGAGGGTCCTAGGCCGTGAAGGGCTTTAAAGGTCAAAAGCAGCACCTTAAATCTGACCCTGTACTTCACCGGGAGCCAGTGCAGCTTGAAAAGCACTGGGTGCAATGGAGCATTCCTCCCATCTCCTGAGCACTCCTCTGGAGCGGGTTTGGGGAAGGCATCAGGGAGGTGGGGGAAAGTCTCGTTGTGTAAGTGAAAATCCTTGCACTGACAGGACACATTGATTGAGTACTGCCCACAGAATATAAATAGGTGAAAGTAAAGAAAATTGCCCTCCACTGTCCCATGCTATGTGATGCATTTGTTCATGATATGAGAGGTCTACACTTTGAAAAATCCCTATTGAACAAGCAGAAAATTGATGAAAATATGGGATTCAGCCAACAGTACCACTTGTGTCTCAACAGCAAAGGCTGAAAACGTGTAGCATCCTTTCTGGTTTTTGAATCTTAAGAACACATTAACATTTAATTTTATCGCAAAAACAATGCCATTGTTTGAAAAGGGCCCAATACAGCCAAATAAAAGAAATGAGAAAATGAAGTTCCATCCTTTATTTGGTTGTATATTAATTCTTTTCTTTTATGTTGAAGAGTTTGAAAGCAATGAGTATGAAATATCTTAAGTAGGGAAAAGTTTCTTGAAGTTGAAATAATTACTGTGAATAGTAGAATATTTATTTCCCTCAAGTATACATATTATGCAAATTCATAATAATCATTAGCTCTTCCCTAGTCTTACCCGTAGGTGCCATTAGATATTTCTGTACATTGCAGTATTTAATCTATTCACATTTTTGTCAGAATTAGATTTATCAGTGCCATGGGATGATTTCTTGTTCACATTGATACATATATTTGTTGCTTAGGAAGCTATAATTGGGCTGATGTTTTTAATTAATAGGCTCTCCTTGAAGGAAAAACTATACATCACATCACTCATATGCCTTCCATTCAAGAGAGCGATTATAATATATAGTGAAATGTAAATTAGGGGTGCTTCATCCACTGCTGTAGTGCTTCATTGTGCAATATAATTTAATCAATATAGTCTTCAGACTTAATAGTGAAACTTAATAATTCAAATATTCCCTACATGGTTGAGAAAAAATGTCTTCTGCCTTGCATATATATTGCATTTTGTATATTAGTATTTTTAGAAAGCGACTGTTAAAAGAAAATATCCAATTCTGTGTACAAATTCACCACTTATACCTTGCTAACAGCACCACACTGAATGCATTCTTAGGTTAACACAAACTCTTCCAGCTTTCCTACAACTGATACCCATATCAAGAGACGTCTATTACATGCAGACTCTCAGCTAACTTTAATTAAATTTGTATTACATAAAGCATCTGGTACAAACTATTGGATTGTTTCATGCTATTTATTGTTATTACAAATGCTTTGGGGCATGTTGTTTAGAACCTATGAATTGCAATTATTTATTTATTTAGAATATTGATATCTTGCTTTATATTAAGGGTATATTAGACACCTATTTGGTGATTCAGGCACAGCCTAACTTGGTCTGAGGCACTTCATAGGCATCCATTCAATTTGGGGTCTGTCGAAGTCTGCTTGGGCTTTCTCTCTACCCACTCACTATTAGGAAATAATAATAAAAAGGTCATGACTATAAGATTTACTCCTCCTCCCTTTTGACTGAAGTGGATGGAATTTGCAGGCATACTAGTTCCTCTATAGTAGATGAAGCCTGCCAAATTGCAGGCAGATAGGTCCAGAGGGTTTGGTGATAGTAATCTGTAATATTGATTTTGGGTGAGCTAAAAGGGTTTCACTTTCCAAGTAAAACCATTCCATCTGATTACATTCTTGACCTGTCAGTCACAACAGAGCTCTTCATGGAGCAGAAAACTATTAATGGCTACAATCCATGATGGCTATGCTATGTCTCTGCAGTTGGAGGCAGTATGCTTCTGAATACCCATTGCTGCACTAGAAGGGCCATTGGCCTAATCCACTTGCTTCTTACATTTTGTTTAAAAGAGCCAAGGGCTGGTCATACAGTGGCGTGGGACTGGTCCACATCTCAGGAATTGTGCAGTAGCAAAAGGTTCTCCTTGTCTACTGCAAAAATGTTTTAAGCCTAATAAAGCTGGAGAAGCCAGAACAGCCTGCACTAGCTTCAGATATTTGGAAGAATAGTGAATGGGTGGAATAGAACTAGAGGGCAATTGATAAAGTGGGAATATTTTTGGCTGTGCTATTTGTTAATTTAAGAGAAACACAGGGGGAATTGCTGGGTGCATAGATTATTACCAAAGTCGCCCTCTGCATTTACATTTAGCAACACAACTGGAGATCATCACAGTCCCTTTCAGAGTAAAAACTATCTGGATATCATCTCAGTGTTCAAGTTCTTACGTCTGGCATCAGAGTGAAAGAGAGATCAGTTTTTAATAGTTTTGCTCTTTGGATTCAAAGTTTCTGCAACAATGAAAAATGTGATTGAAAAAGAATTAAGTTTAATAATCAGGCTATTAACCAGAGATATTTGCTACATATTATAGAGAGAGAAATTAAAAGGACTACAATAGTTTCCAGAAAACATCTGTTAAACAATGTCAAGTTGATGATAAAGAAAATTGAGTTCCCTTTGCGGTTGAGTTTAATCCAGCTGTACCCAGCTATAAAAGAGCTATCAAAGAAAGCAGTCCATTTGTTGTTTCATTTAGAAAGGCTATAACTAGAAATCTTTAACCCTCAAGTGATAACTTTCTGTCATGTTGGTATGCCACTGATGTTGGAATACAAAGGATTTATTTTATTGTCTGTGACCCTGTAGCTCCTGCTGAGTAGCATAAAATGCAAACACAGTGATCTGGAGCTAGTGTTGTGTCAAACAACCCTCCATTTCCCACCAGCAATTCCCCACCAATTAATGAGAAAGGATACTGCATTTGAAAATTATCAAAGGAGAGAGGAAACTTCAGTAAATTATCATGGACAAGGCGGAGATCTTTTCTGGTGTTGGCCTTACTTTTAAGGTGGCCAAGGGGTGTTTGTGCGTGTCCCTTCTTTTGCTCTTTCATTTTCTGCAGTGACTCCCTGCTTGTGGAATGTGTTCCCCAGGAAGGCTCACCTGGTACCTTCATTTCATATATTTGGACACCAGGCAAAAACATTCCTCTTCTCCCAGACCTTTGGCTAATTAAACAATCTATGGCATTTTAAACTGTGTGCATGTAGGGTGTGTGTTATTGTTTCTGTTTGTTACTATGTTAGGCAGTGTTGTGTTTTATATTGTAAGCCACCCTGTGATCCTTGGATGAAGAGTAGTATAGAAACTTTGTTGTTGTTTAGTCGTGTCCGACTCTTCGTGACCCCATGGACCAGAGCATGCCAGGCACTCCTGTCTTCAACTGCCTCCCGCAGTTTGGTCAAACTCATTTTAGTAGCTTCGAGAACACTGTCCAACCATCTCGTCCTCTGTCATCCCCTTCTCCTTGTGCCCTCAATCTTTCCCAACATCAGGGTGTTTTCCAGGGAGTCTTCTCTTCTCATGAGGTGGCCAAAGTATTGGAGCCTCAGCTTCAGGATCTGTCCTTCCAGTGAGCACTCAGGGCTGATTTCCTTCAGAATGGATAGGTTTGATCTTCTTGCAGTCCATGGGACTTTCAAGAGTCTCCTCCAGCACCATAATTCAAAAGCATCAATTCTTCGGCAATCAGCCTAATAAATAATAATAATAATAATAATAATAATAATAATAATAATAATTCCACAAATCATCTCACTCTGCAGCCTCCGAGTGTTCACATTTCAATTAAAGCCCAGGTGAAGACAATTCTTCCCACAGACCTTTTCAGTTCAGGACTTATGGGCAGTCAGTGTGGCTGCAGAGTACAGTGGAACCTCAGATTTCAAATGTAATTCATTCCAGAAGACTGTTCAACTTCCGAAACGTACGAAAACTGAAGCAGGCATTTCCAGAAAGCATTTACGTCTGGAAAACTCAATACGGAAGCCACGTGGCACGTTCGGCTTCCAAAAGCGTTCAAAAACTTCTGGGTTTTCAGTATTCAAAAGCTGAAATGTTAGACTTCTGAGACGTTTGAAAACCGAGGTACCACCGTACAGAGAAATGTTTAATTGAATTTTAAGAAAGAACACACCATCCTTGACACCTTGCAATGATAAGGTAAGCTCAAACAAGGCAGCAAAATGGCTCTTTCTGCCAAATTTCTCTCTCCTCTCAGCTTCCTCAAAAGTAAGGAAAGTGTAACCAAAAGCCCGCATCCCAACTATGAGAATTTCACAGGAATTTTCTCCCCTCTTGGATAATTTTGAAATGCAGTTTGTTTTGTCATTAATTGATGGAGACTGGTGCTAGAAACTTGGCAAGAATTTTTGACATAGCCCAAATATTTTGCACCTAGAACCTTTTATTCTCTCCCTTGCACACATTGCACTACTTGCCTCTTCGTTCCTTCCTTAGGTCATTATTTCTCATCATTAATTCCTTTCATTCACTCTGTTTCCCATGGTGCACCATAACTTGGTTAAAAACTTAAATGGATTCTTCCCGTACATTATGTGTATAGTGGGTTACACATGTAGAGTATTGTATTTCTTAAAGGTGCACATGAACTTTTCTTCCTCTCTCTGTTAATGGCATCTGAGTAGTTTTTCACTGCTTTGTAAACTTGTTACTGCTTTGATCCTTACATACTTGATAATGTGAGAAAAATGCAATGCCTTATTGTGATCCTTTGCATTTGCAAAAAGTCTTTCATCAGCGGCGTCTTGAAAGATTTGTATTCAGGCACAACTTGATCAATAATTTTGGCAGATCAAGTTGTGTCTGAATGCAAATCATTCAATATGCCATTGACAGATCAGTACTTTCTTGTTATTAAGCCTGTTAAATCTTCTTCTCTGAATTTCTAAATCTAATAAACCATGAACACCAGGCCCTTTAATTCCCCCAAACTCTTGCAACTTCCTTTGAAGGAACTTTCTCTGGTACATAAAATACTTGTACAAACAGAACTAATTTAGCATAAATTGACAACAAAGTTGCATGTTTTCATCAGTTGGCGTAACTGCTTATTTCATATGCAGATCTCAAAATGTCTGTGATGTTGTTTGTTCAGTACAGCATTTATTTCATTTTATTTTAGTATCCTTTTGTATCTAAATCTATCTTCCTTTAGTCAGTACAGTGGTACCTCGGGTTAAAAACTTAATTCGTTCTGGAGGTCCATTCTTAACCTGAAACTGTTCTTAACCTGAGGTATCACTTTAGCTAATGGGGCCACCCAAGCCACACAAGATTAATGGAGCAGACTTTTATGCACAGAATGGAGAAACAGAGAATGAGCCCCGATATAGCAGTGGTTATAGGATACGGACTAAATATGGTCCAGCTTAGCCGTTCTTTGTCCTGAAAACATTCCCTCTATAATCCTTATGTTGTAACTGGTAGTGTCTACGCAGTTTGGGTTTAGACAATAAAATGGAGATATAACTATTCACCAACCTGCAATTTGAGTTCTGGCATTTTGTTTATTAAAATGTAGCCTTTTGTCAGTACACTTTTTACTACTGGTTGCATTTCATGGGATTCATCAACTTATTTTCATCTTTCCCTTTCCATTGCATTGCTTTATAGTTATTACAAGAGACTGATTATTGTGTGGGTATTGAAGTGTAGGTGGGTTCCAATGAAGCAAGACACAGTGATAACAGCAATAACATTTATTAAACTAACAGAACTGGACAACAGGGGCAAAGCAACTTCTTATATACATTCCTGAAGGCCTAGGCTACTGCCACTCTCAACGTGATTGGCTGTCTAAACTCCCAAGCTGCAAATCATAACTCAGAGTTAAGGGCCAATGGCAGTGGCCCAAATCCTGAAATGTTCTGTGATTGGATACCATGTATCGAATCAGAACACAGGGGCTCAAAATCCTTAGTCCAGACTCAAGCTCAGGCAAACACAGACCACAAAATACATAACAGGTATTTAGCATAAAGCACAACCAGATAGAGAACCTATACAGTGCCCAGCCAGCCCAAATTAAGCACATCTAAGTGTTTTCAGTAGGACAGTTAGGCACATCATATGCTTACAAATGTGAAAGTATGCATGGATTGTATCCATAGACATTAAGGGGGCACAATGTGTTTAAAAACAACAACAAAGGCATTCATCCGATGTAAAATCAGCCAAGCACTTGGATTATTTTTAAAGAAAATAATACATACAGCAATGCAGCATTCAAATTCTTTACAAATAATTACAAGAAAAGCTTGCAAATAAGAACCCTCAGAAATGGATTACACTCCCACAAGATGCATAAAAAATCTAGCCTAATGGAATTCATTTCCCTAATATAAATTGCCCTATAGAAAGTAAACAAATCAAATGAGAGGCAGCAGCTGTGGCTCAAAATTACCAGCGAACACCAAAAATTACCCAAAATAGTAATTAGAGAAAGAAAGCCATTAACAGAACAGACAATACTGCTTGTTATGCTAATATGACCATCAGATGGTAAGGAAAAGTCAGGCTCCTTAAGCAAACTTGATTAAAAGTAGGGCTGAGGCAAAAAGGGGGGGTGCTGCTTTTCAATTTTTGTTTTTTTGTTTAATAGAAAACAACCTGCTATTCCCTACATAAAAAATAATTGGGCCTTTTATTAGAACAGGATAAAAAGGGGGTGAAAATGTTCATCCCTGCAGATTGATAGCAGAAAGCATTGTCCTCACTCTAAATTAGCTTCATGTAAACCATATCTGATTGGCTATAAGATATTACAATGTCATCACTTTGACTAACCTATTGACATTGATTACAGCCAGTGTTTCTAACAGTTCAATACCTCCAGTACTACTTTCACATAAAAAGTATTCAGATGTGAGCATTGCATACAGCACTAAATAAGACTTTCAGAGGGTTTTAGACTATACAGCAATTAAGGTAATTCTCCTAGTACAAAGACCAAAATACAGGAGGAAAATGGTTGGTCGGGGGCAGGGGGACAGGAAAAGGAAAAGAATTGTATGTCTCTACATTTATGATACGGTAATCTTTATTGTCATTGTCCCATACAGAACAACGAAATTTTAAAAATCTATATCAGACATTCAAAAACCAACAAGTCTGCTATCCCAGTTATCCCAGCCTGGTTAACCCCCTAAAAACTCTGATAACCCATAATTAAATACAATATACTCCCACAGAGACTACCTTACACTGCGTTTAAAACCAAAATCGTATTTGGATAAAAACTGATTTACTAATGCTAGTAGGAATATGCAACAGATAACTGAGTGGCCAAGGGTCATCTAGTCCAATCTGCTGCAATGCTAAGCATGGCAGGGAAACATCTGAATAGTTTTTTAAAAATTGCTTTTGTATTTGGAGCTTAGGCATTCTTAATTTTTGCTGGAAGTTGTTTAATCCCTCTGGATGACTTCAGCATAAAAATAAAGACCATCACATCCTGTTGCGAAAAGCTAGGTACAGTTGAAAACCCCTTGAACCTATTTTCTGCCATAAAACTGCATTTCACTGTGCTGGTTGAGTGTAACCCTCTTGTTGGACTGACCTTGCTAGTGTTAACACTGTTTTTCTTACTACAATCCCTTCTTATGTACAGACTGACACTCTACGTACTGCTTGAAGTGGATTCAAGCACTCCCCCCCCCCCACCTCCATTTCATGTTCGGTTGTAGGAATCATCCACATGGGACCAGAGCCAAGCTAAATAAAGCCCTTGTTGCAATTGGGAGGTTTTCGCAGCTTGTTAAAAGCATGGTGGCATCTGAGTCCACCATCTCTGGGGACCCCATTTGACAGCCCATTACAACATGAATCTCACTGGGCAATGTGGGGAAAACTTAGTTATTCTACTGCTCCAGTAGGAAATGTCCTCTTCATGCCTGCTTTCTACCTCATCTCCTCCAGTGTATATCCTCTTTTGCTCATGGGATGGCAAGAGTTAAGAATGAAAATCTGTAGAGGGTTTGGACTTCAGGGTATGAGATGGAAGTAGTTTGCTACCTTTGGGCCTTCCCTAAGGTTGTTGCTGTTAGACTGTAGCCCATAAATCACAGCTTCACATTTAACAATTGTGCAGTGGGGAATGTAGCTGCTATTGCACTTCCCATCCCATTCCTTCTGTTGTCCACCTCATGTGAGGACTCAAGCAGGATTTCAGTTTCTCCCTGAACCTGCCAAGGGTGTAGAGTTTATGGGACATCCAGATCTATTATTCAAGTAAATTAAGCACCTTGATCTTTATTCTTTTCATTGTAACTAAAGGATGAACTCTGCTCTGCTTGAATGAACCCTATCAATGTGTTTTGAAGATGAAAATTTTTGGCATATGTTTTGCTGCACCTTATATTCTCTGATATACTTTCTTCTGAAGGATCATTTGCCACAGACCCATTGCTCTTCCAAGGTTCCCTATCCCTTCCTTCAAGTGTTTATCCAGTAGGCCCTGCGAACTTCCAAGAGGTATTCTTGTGGCTACAGCAAAGGGATTGGTATTAATGGTTCTAATATTGCTCTATAAAGATGCAGTTCTGTAGCCTACACGCAGGAAAAGAATGGAAGGTGCCTTAGCTTCATTCGCATCCTGTCCCTTCCCCATTACTCTTCTGAGCATATTGTGGTGCATAACAAGCCCACTGAATTGCAGCCAATCTCCTCCCCGTGTCTTAGCATCATCATCATCATCATCATCCAGCAACTCCTACTTTTCCACAAACCTTATGGACAGCCAGGAACCCACAGAAGCAGACATGTGAGAGTTCTGGCTCTGTGGTAGAGCATGTGCTTTCTTTCTTCATTGTACTAGACTGAGATTGCACAATTCATTTTAACTGCACAAATTTTAACTGCTAATTTTCCAGCATATCTCTGAATCCCTCCTACAAAATATTGTTAGTCTGGTAGCAACCTGTGACACTAACAGCATAACCAACTCACTGCTGTGGCTAGCTGGTAAACCTCTTCCAGCCAGATTCTGCCCATTAGTCATCAGTTGCTGACCCCTACCGGATAGGTTATTTTGCACTTGTGATAGCTTAAATAAAATCTCATAATACATATATAGCAATAGGCAACCAAATATGCCTCACTCTCTCGTTGTAATTCTTTCTTCTGCTGAATTCTAGAGAATCTTTTTCTACAGTTTCCATGGCAATGGCAACTTAATAGCCAATGGATGGGTGAGTCTTAGTATAGTCAGTATTTCTTTCCAGATTTGGTTATGCATTTTCTTTAGATTAATCAAGTATTGTCCCTCTAACTCCATGTCCACCATTCTCTATTGGAAAATCATTCATATCATGCCCCCATTCACAGTTATATTAGTCCCTTGTCATTTAGGACCATTTCACATCTTACATATCAATGTACCTCTCAGGCCAATTTTTCTGGGCTATTAGGAAAACAGGCGTGTAATTTTCTAGTTCTCCCCCGGATCAGTTTTTTTTTTTTTTAAAAAAAAATGCTTTTACATGTGTTATTTTCTTATGCTCTTGTAAGGCGGCTGATTTCAGTGACAAATTGCATATTTTTGCCATTTTCCAGAGCCATTTCAATTTGTTGCTGCGAGGGGCAAGGGCTGCATACATACACCATACATTTAAAATATATATTTAAAGTGCAACCCCCAAAAGATTCATGATAACTATAGTTTGTCAAAGGTGTTAGGAGTTGTAGCTCTGTGAGGGGCAAACTACAGTTCCCAGGATTCATTGGGAGGGATATGTGCTTTAAATGTATAGTTTATATACAACCAGAGACAGTCTTGCAGCACATTAAAGACGAACAAGGGAATTACAGCAAAAGCTTTTATGGACAACATTCTATTTCATCAAACACATGAAATGTTATCCTGAATTACTGCCGGATATACAGTTCTTAATTTCCTGGTCTGGGAGTGGTTATAGCTGTCCTACTAATTGTGGTTGGTAAAAGGAGGTTCTAGTCTAGGGTTACCAGACAGTCCCCAGATTTGCAAATCTGTCCCCGAGAAACATGGCAGCAGCAGCCTCAGCGGCCTGGAGACAGCCTATTAGCGCAGTTGGCTCTGGCTGGCTTCAGAAGCTACTCGCTGCCGTGGCGCCCGCCATTTTTCCTCACCGGAAGTCCCCATATGACATCATTTGGGGACTTCCAGTGAGGAAAAATGGTGGGCGCCATGGCAGCGAGCAGCTCCTGAAGCCAGCCAGAGCCAACTGTGTTACCAGGCTGGCTCCGGGCTGCTGACTGCCACTGCTGCCACCACTGCCGAAGGGGAATCGGGGACGTCCAGCGGTACAGATCTCCTGCCCCCTCCCTCCTTTGTTTTGACTGATCGGGGGAGGCTCGGGAGTTGCGGCTGGCCAGCCATTGCCCAGTTTTTTAAAAACTGCACATTTATGTTTCACAGGGCTTTGCACCTTTGTACAATATGCATGTGTGCTTGGGCCCAGGGTCACTTGCTTTCAGAAGAAAAAAGCAATGACTCAATCAACAGCAGTAAATGAAATACAATTCAGGACATTAATAAGTCCAAGTCCAGGAAAAGTTCACCCCTTCTCGTAACTTGAAGCCATTAGTTCAGGTCCTACGTACTGGAGCAGGAGAAAACAACCATATTCCATATTCCTTTAGAGGTATATGGCAATAGGGATCATTAACTGACTCCAGTGGAACATGGATTGTGACCTAAAACCTAATCTAGAATTGGTGATACCTTACATTATAGACTAATTGAAAACATTCATTTAATTGGTGGATGGGAGAAAAGACATAATCTTTGGTGTACTACATGGAACAGAAACAAGGACACTGGTTATGGGTGGGAAAAATAGACAAAGCAACGTAGAATACCCAGCTGCTTGCAGAAAGTAAAGAATATGCAGTAATAACATACTGCAGTCAGAAGGACGGGTGGCACCAGTAAGCTTTGCAATACTGTATGCTGTTGACAAGCCTTCCCCAACTTAGTGCCCTCCAGATGTTTTGGACTACAACTCCCATTAGCCCCAGATACTTCAGCCATGCTGGCTGGAGGATACCAGGCTGAAGAAGGCTGCTGTAGATGCATATGTCTATTCCTCTTTTTATCACATTAAGACAAAACAAGGCATTGTGAAGAAGAAGAAGAAGAAGAAGAAGAAGAAGAAGAAGAAGAAGAAGAAGAGAAGAAGAGTTTGGATTTGATATCCCGCTTTATCACTACCCGAAGGAGTCTCAAAGTGGCTAACATTCTCCTTTCCCTTCCTCCCCCACAACAAACACTCTGTGAGGTGAGTGAGGCTGAGAGACTTCAAAGAAGTGTGACTAGCCCAAGGTCACCCAGCAGCTGCATGTGGAGAAGCAGACACACAAACCCAGTTCACCAGATTACGAGTCTACCACTCTTAACCACTACACCACACTGGCTCTATGTGTAAGTTTTGGTTCTTATTCTAATTAGTGAGCAGAGTACCTACTCGTATTTTGTGATTATTGGCTGCTGATAGCATCCTGACAAATGTTGTTTTCTCTCTTCCATTGCAATACTCACTGGATCCACAACCTTTGAAATGTGAGGTGCAGAAGAATCCCAGAGTTATAGCAGAACATTCTGTACATGTGAGATGTACATGATCGATGGCAAAACAAATACATCCACTTAAGAGAGAGCCACAAGTGTAGACCATGGGTTGATTAAATATCTCAAAAGAAACAGTTAATTCCTTATTTCTATTGATTCTACAGTAATAACTGAACTACACCATTCCTAGATGTAGTTGCCTCAAAGCAATATCCACTGCCTTCTTGTTTTTAAGCAGGTAAGTAGCATCAAGACTAATAGAGCAATTGTCTGCTTAATACATACTAGAGTTCTCAATTCATTTTTTTTTAAGTTAGGAGTTTCCTTTTTTTAGCAAAATTGTAAGTCCTTTCTGTTTGTTATTTTGTTGATTGTGAGGACTAAGTAGGACACATTTTATAACTTAATAACTTTTTAATAAACCACATGTGATCCAGCCTGTTCCCTAAAAATGTCCTTGCAGACACAGGAATCTGTATGTGCAAACGGGGTGTAGGGGACAGTGGCAATACATTTCATTTGCTGAATTCTGGTGACACGTTATGTCAGCGGGGCTCCATGATGTCATCTGATTTATAATGGGATCCCTGATTGGGTGAGATCACCTTATGATTAATTTAGGTATAGGAACATAAAATAAGGGTAGGCTAGGAAATCAATGACGACAAATAGGACAAAAAGGCTATACCCATAATACTCAATCTCTCTCCTTTTAAAAAAGAAGAAATAGCCTTAGTGACGTCAGCAATTGCGAACCGAAAACAAATCTGGTTCACTCTAATCCTGACTCTCATATGGAAAGAACTGATCAAATGACTGCATTTTGCACTGACTGACAGCAGAAGACCCACACTGTGACCCTCAGCCACATAGCTGCAGCTTTAACTGCAGCTGCAGTGGAATGAAGCTGTGGGGAAGTGACTCCTACAATGCGGCTATAATATGCAAAGGGTACCAGAGAGAGTTCCCATTTTAAAAATTGTATTTATCAGACATAGGAGAGAAGGGGAAATGATCACTGGTTTAAATCTGGATCTTCTTCTTTTGGCGATCACTCGTAGCCAAGTAAGATTGTCTGCCATAAACACAGTATTAACAATGAGTCCGTAAGTGACTGTGGAGGCCAATTCTGGATCCATGCATCCTTCCACAGTGGGGACATAGGTTTCCAAGCGGGAGTTGATCATGGTGTGGATTTGCCAAGTGTGCCTTCCTCTTAGCACATTTCTTCCTTGTGTCCTGAGTTCGAGTGTCTTCAAAGGCACCTTTGGTAAAGGCTGTTCTCCAATTGGAGCGCTCGCAGGCCAGTGTTTCCCAATTGTTGATTTTTATACTATATTTTTTTTAGATTTGCCTTGAGACAGTCTTTCAACCTGTTTTGTTGACCACCAGCATTACGCTTTCCATCTGGATATGACAGTCTCAGCTCTTATCATTTTCCCAAGCATTCTTATCATTGTCTGATGGCTGAAGATAAGTGCAGCATGGAATTATTTATTCCTTCAATTTCATTCTATAGGAAAATGCAAACTGCCTTGTGCTAACTCCAATCGTCCGGCCTACTTCACAGGGCACTGTTCCAGGGATTCTGGGAGCGGTCTCCCACATCAATGAGGATACCATTTAGAGGAAGGCTACACCAAACACCTCCTGCCAACCTAGCAGTTCAAAAGCATGTCAAAGTGCAAGTAGATAAATAGGTACCGCTCCATGCAGGAAGGTAAACGGTGTTTCTGTTTGCTGCTCTGGTTCGCCAGAAGCGGCTTAGTCATGCTGGCCACATGACCCGGAAGCTGTACGTTGGCTCCCTCGGCCAGTAAAGCAAGATGAGCGCCGCAACCCCAGAGTCGGCCACGACTGGACCTAATGGTCAGGGGTCCCTTTACCTTTACCTTACACCAAACACAGTATTTGGTTTGGACCCCAACTCAGAAAACTTCTTGTTTTGTTCTGAAGCACTTTGGATCTGTCCCGTTCAGCTCAGGGTCCAAACACAGCTGAATCTGCTTGGGAAAAACAACACATTCACTGCACACCCTTAATAGTACTCTGGGATTCAGCCTCCAATATGAAGGAATCGTATTTTAACTATCCAGAGAAGCAATTTCAGTGACCTACTCCTGGACAGGGAGAAGGCACCATGAAAGAAATATTGTGCTGGTATTAATCTTATTTTAAAAGACTGCTAGTTGAATGAAAACCACCTAGTTCTGTACTTCTCCTCCAACTGTGACTTAGTCTTATACTTTTTGCCTTTCTTTGTGACGGAATGGAGACTTTGAAGTGGGGGAAAAAAGTTCAAAGCATGAAAGCAGAACTAGAACCTGTGCAGCCTCACTATCTCACATTGTTTGATGCTGAAGGTGACTTATATATTCCTGTCAGTCAAGCATGTGAACTGAAATATATGTGCACTGTATTAGAAGGGGGTGACGACAATATTGTGTGTCATCTTTGGTAACTAAAATAATAGGCAGATAGCTTACAGGTAGCCTGACTCTTAGCCATCAAGCAGCATATTATTTTTCTCTTCTCTAGAGGAAACAGTCATGGTTCAACTTCTTGAAGCTGCCTTATACAATTAGGCCTCCAAAGTCGCTGCCTTGGGACAAGGATGGGGAAACTGCAGAAGCATCTGGAGGGCCACAGGTTGCCCATCTCTGTCTCAGGACAAGGAATTTCAGGGAGGAAAGGGGGAATTCTAGCTATCAGTGACCCCCAGGGTAAAGTTTGAACCCACATCATAAGGTAATATTGCTAATGCTAAGCAGGTCCAGGATTACTCACTGCCTGAATGAGAGAACACGTGGTAATCCTGTTGAGTTCCTTGATGAAACAAAGATGATATTCAGACTATTATTTAATTACAGCTGCTTGCTGCCTGTCTCAGAACATCCATAGATATTTGGGTGCCAAGGTAGAATCCCCTCACCCCACCCCCATTCAGCATCTATTGACTACAATAGATCTACATCAGACTACATCAGAGTCTTCTGAAGCACCCTCCAGGACATGGACATTTCTGAAACTCCCTTAAAAAAAGATAACCCTATATGATTAGGAAAACAAGATCAGGATATTGGCTTCTGCTGAGTCAGACCCATTAGTACATCTAGCTCAGTATCAGATACACTGACTTACAGCTTCTCTTGGAATTCCTACAAATATTTTGCCTGAGCAAAATATCCCACAAATCATCTCAAATGTGGATTTAGCCAAAATTCAGTGGCAACTCTGGTTTTTTCATCCATGGGGAACATAGAAGATATTCACATGAACACTTTATCATAGTCTATGGGTGGGACCGCAGATCAGTGGTGGAACACTCACTTTGCATGCAGAACATCCCAGGTTCAATCCTTGGAATCTCTTGTTAAAGGGATCTCATAGGAGGTGAGATGGAAGATCTGTCCCTGATACCATGGAGAGCCATTGGCAGAGTAGACAATAATAGATTAAATCAGTCTCCCCCAATCTGGTGCCCTCCAGATGTCTTAGAGTACGATACCTATCATCCCTGACCATTGGTTATGTTGGCAGGGGCCAATGGGTGTTGTAGTCCAAAATTCTGAAAGGCAACAGGTTGAGAAACACTGAACATGATTGACAAATAGTCTCAGCTGGCAATTTCCTATTTGACAACATTGTGTTCATTATCTCTCCCACACACACAGCTTTATTGCGGTCCATAGACCCCAAAAAAACACAGTATGGCAGCTCTCTTGTAGACTGGTCTTTAGTTGTGCCTTTTCCACTTCAGAAATGCTAGCGTGACGAACCAACAATATTTCTGTGCTCCGCCACCTCATTTTCATCCAGTTGCCTCTGCCCAACCACCTGGAAGGGACACTCACCTCTCTGTTTGAAGGAATGGGGAAACTTAGCTCAAACTGGGAAGCATGAGGCTTGAAAAAGCTGTTTGACCTTATTTGTTCAGAGTCTAGATAACTTCATTTGTTCTGTGTTGGGTCTTGCAGTACTACTGCTGGCTGTAATCAAAACCTTCTCTCTCTCTCTCTCTCTCTCTCTCTCTCTCTCTCTCTCTCTCTCATTTTCCACCTTTTGGGGTTGATGTGAGGATGAAATTAGATGATCCCCCTGTATGATGGCAAAAACTCATTGAAGGAAATGTAGGATGAAGCTATGATAAATAGTAATGCACAAATGGTTGGACAGTGTTCTCAAAGCTACCAACATGAGTTTGACCAAAATGCGGGAGGCAGTGGAAGACAGGAGTGCCTGGTGTGCTCTGGTCCATGGGGTCACGAAGAGTCGGACATGACTAAACGACTAAACAACAACAATGCACAAATGATTTGGGGAAAGAGCTGGATAAATCCTCATGTCTTGCACTAGTCTGTTTACTTTTCTACTTAAGCAAGTTCCTATTCCTAGTACAAAGGCACCCTTTGTGCCTAAAGCATCTTAACTCTAGAGGTAATGGCAGCTGTATTTTGGTCCCTTATCTATCTTACCAGACGGTATCCAAAGAGTTAAAACATCATTTTCACCGTGACCTAATCTAACATAATTGATTCCAGAAGCAGCGCACCATTTATTTATTTTTAAAGTTACATGCTGTCCTTAAGTTTATCTTTGGCCAAGCTATTAATAGTTATCAACAAATTGGGAATGGAGAATGCAATGTATCTTTCTGTTAATACACTATCTTGACCCATACTTGCAGCGATATGGTTGTTGCCATATCGGTTTGTTATATCATTTCACGTTCAACTGCCTCAAGGTCAGGAAGAAGATACAATGATGAGAAAGTAGAACAAACAACAGCTAATAGAAGAAGCGCTTTATAAAAAGCTGTAGCGGCAATTCCACAAAGAGTAAGATAGCAAAGGAATGCAGTTTTTAAACTGAACACTCCTTGACAGATTCAATAATCAGGGGAAAGCCTTAATTGATGACACTTCATTAGCATAATGAGTTGAAGCTGGGAAAAGAGAGTCCCTTATTAATTAATCAAGCAAAGCACGGACTGTTTCAGTCTCCTACACTCTGCCATTTTCTATTAATCAAGAGAATGTGTATAAAACTCATTTGAATTCACCATGTGTCGAATATCAGTCTGGGGGAAAATTGTTGGCAATGAGGTATGCTCAACTGAACCCACTTACGTAGAAACCGCGCACGTCAGCCGTTCACATCTAGGAGTCTAAATTACCATCACACAGGGCATCGTGATAATATTTCAAAAAGGCTGCCTCTCGGCTGCTTTGGGAAGGCAAACAGAAATGGCTTCACTTCCATCTTCAAGCCTGTTACCTTGCTGCAGGTGGTTTCACCTATCAGATTGGACTGAGGGCAACAGGGGAATTGGCGAGCCGTCTGCCACTTCCTGTCTGAATAACCTTTTAATGGCAATCACAGCATGTGCGACTTTAGAGCTTTTTTTTTGCTAAGAGCCACACTGCTGGTTAGAATTCATATTTTAGCACAAATAAAAGTTAGCACTGAGTCTCTCTTTAATGTTGAACTCTAGGTCTAAATCTGAAATGAAAACATCGGAATGAGATGGTTTGCCATTCTGTGAAATAATACAGCAGGATAGCTTCTTTCTCAAGAATCAGAGGAACATAGGGAGCTGTCGGACAGTTACTTCACCTAGCTCAGTATGGCCTACACTGACTGGAAGGATTTCAGACAGGATTTTCTCCCTGGCCTACCTAAAGATGCTAGGGATTGGATTTGAGACCCTCTGCATGGCTATCAGATGCTCTACCACTGAGCTGCAGTCTGGTCACTCCACTCCGATCAGTCTTTTCTTGAAACTGTCAGCAGAGGGAAATTCTACAACCTGCAGCTCATTCCATTTAGAAAGTGTTCAGATATTCTAAACAAGCAAAGGCTCGGAGAAGCCCAAGTGGGTTGGGCTTACTGTTCCAGAGCTTGTGCTTTCTTTTCCTAAGCCTAGCTTTTGATGTCTGAAGGTGAAACGAGACATGTCAAATATCTCCCCTATGTCTCCCCACCCACACAGGGAGATGCCTAAATAAATCAAAGGAAACGAGGCAAAGGGGAAGGTTTAAGGGTGGGAGATGAACAGGCATATTCCAAAACTTCGTAATTTTAGTTACATGACTGACATGTGTTGTCTTGCCAAAGGGTTAGCTTCTGTCGGAAATACCCCTTTACCAGATACGTATCATTTTCATTTTCTAAAGCTAGGACTATGTGCAACACTTAAGTATATGTGCAATATCTGTGCACATACAGTGTGGGCTAAAAATATTCATTATGAGTCCTGAAGAATGATGGACATATTCCAGCCAAAGTTAATCAGCCAAAGATTTCAGTGGGAGATGTTTTCACTTCTGCTTAACTCTCCCACTGAAATCAAGGTGCTTAATTTTAGCTGGATTGTGTCCAAAGGGTTTAATTAGAATGGTTGAAAAGGAGCCCAGTACTGTACTAACCTTTAATTGTGTGTGTGCATGCACACTCTCTGGTGCCTATGCAGCACTCATACTCCCTTGAACTCCTTAATAAGGTAAGGTAGGCAATTTGGACTTTTATCCAAAGTCCTCAGAGATCCCTAAAGCAGTGGTTTAACAGTCAGTCTCTCTCCACAGGGAACTCTGTGAGTTCTAGTTTTGTAAAGGGAATAGGGCTCTCTCCTAACAACTCTCAGGTCCTATAGCAAACTACATCTCCCATAATTCTTTGGGGGAAGACGACCATTTAAAGTTGTATCACGGTGCTTTAAAGGTATGGTGTCTATGTTGCCCTAGTATACCACAATCTGGATCAATTCCAACCTGGTTTTACTTAGGTGAAGTCTTAGCCAAGAGAGATACTGGTAAACTTCACTTTTTAGTACTAAAGCTCTTCATAGGCACAGTATGCTCAGACTACTTTTCTGTGTTTTCCTGGGTCTGTGAATTTCCTTCCACCTCCTCAGCTTTAAATTGAACAATAGAGGCACTCACTGAGTAGCTTTCCCGCCAGCAAACTTGCAAGTGTCCCATAAGAACAGGAAGCATTTTGTGATGCTGGTCTGGTTGCCCAAGAGTGACATCACTGCACGGGCTCTTTTATTTGTTTCCCTGTTCCTCTTGGATTTGGGGCCTCCAAATTCAGAATAAGAGCATGAACTTCCCTGTATAAATGTAAGTGCAGCAAGGAATTCTATAGAGCATCCTATTTGGGGGAATACTTTTAATGAGCTTAACATTTCTTCTCTTAACTTCCCCAGATATATTCCATCAATATATGTAGAATTACCATAGCTAAACGAATGGCTAGGAGGATCTTATGGCATGTAAGCAAACGAAAAATGGTGCTTTTAGCAAACTTGGTCACCACATTTTACCTGCATAAGTTGGTGAGTTAATAGAAATGTTAATTAAAGTTCTCATTAGCTCTCCCTGGAATGTGAAGGAAACACATAGTCATAGGTCAAAATACGTTGCAAAAGACTAATGGAGGTAATGAATATTATGCTCAAAAACATTAAAAAAAACCTAAATTCAAGTGTAGACATGGCACATGCTGTGAAATGAAGATTTGACCCAGACTGTACAGTCGATTGATATACTTAAAGTAATTGGTATGAATTGCTTAATCAAAATTGCACTTTTGAGAATTATGCAAAAATACCAATAAGGAAATTAAAGTGAAGGAAATTAAGTCCTTTACTCAGGGTGCAAGCAGATGAGATGGTGGGAGATCCATGATTAGATCTCCTGTGGTGTTTTCAAAGGGCAAATACAGCCACAGCCCTACTCCCTACTTGGTTTGGGGCTATGGTGCCAGCAGGGGTGAGAACTGTTAACATTTTCCCCAGTAGTATTTTTCTGATTCAGATTACTCTTCAGAAACTTATACAGTGATACCTCAGGTTACAGACGCTTCAGGTTACAGACTCTGCTAACCCAGAAATAGTACCTCGGGTTAAGAACTTTGCTTCAGGATGAGAACAGAAATCGCACGGCGGTGGCACAGCGGCAGCAGAAGGCCCCATTAGCTAAAGTGGTGCTTCAGGTTAAGAACAGTTTCAGGTTAACAATGGACCTTCGGAACGAATTAAGTTCTTAACCAGAGGTATCACTGTATTTGTCACATATGGTTCTTTTAAAAATGCAGATACTCCAGGAGAGGAGCAACTCACATTAGGGAAATAAAAAGCCTGACACATCTGCAACATCAATCTGGATTACTTTCACAACCCATGGTTACATATGCTTTTCTCAACTAATAATAATGCAAACTTTGGAGGGGAGTTGTCCTCAGTGGATGAGCAGAGCACATACCTAGTAAATGACCATCTCAAGCACTTCTCTTGTCAGGATTCCTAGCAGTGTAAAAAGGATGCACAACAGTGTTATTGCTCTTCACATATCAAATTCTTTGCATGGTGGGAGCACTTATGGGATGCTCAAAACAGCACAAAAGTGAATGTGCAATGCCACTTCCAAGGAGGAGAAGCTGTGTTTCCTTGTACCTAGAGCAGATGTAATTTTATTAGAAACACAAACCTACCTTCTCCAAATCCGATTCAGGGTTATGCATTCATGATCTCTACCCTCTGTGCTATTATTGCTGCTGCTTTGTTGAGGTCTTTCAGAAATGATTTGCATTGTAATGATATTCCGAGATTTTCCGAGGCAGTCACAATGCAATTCTTGTATTACTCTGAATGATTCAGAAGTACTTCCTGTGGTCTGTTCAGATTCATTTTAAAGATCTGCATTTTGTCTCAAGTTATATACAGTGGTACCTTGGGTTACAGACGCTTCAGGTTACAGACTCTGCTAACCCAGAAATAGTACCTCGGGTAAAGAACTTTGCTTCAGGATGAGAACAGAAATCGCGCGGCGGCGACACGGTGGCAGTGGGAGGCCCCATTAGCTAAAGTGGTACCTCAGGTTAAGAACAGTTTCAGGTTAAGAACAGACTTCCAGAACAAATTAAGTTCTTAACCCGAGGTACCACTGTACATGAATTTTCTTTCATTTATATTCACTGGGATTGTATATAGTTTTCTTTTCCTACAATCCAGGAAAAGAACCTGGGGTGCCTTGAATGATGGTCGGGGTGTTGCAGGCAACACGGGCCTCAGTCCTTCTTTCCTTCCCTCCCTCCTCTGACGCCCTGCCATGTCTCTGCCTCCCAAAGGCTTGCACAGCTGTTTGTTGCAGTAACCCTGGCAACAAGCTCCCCAGTCGAATGGTGGCTCTGGGACTGGTCGGTGTGCTGGTTGCCAGGAGCTGAGGTGGCCTTGCAATAAGCAAGCAAGTGGGCAAGGGAGCCCAGCCAGTCGGTCCACCAGCCATTGCTGCTGGGAATGGACAGGCAAGTGGGAGGCCAGGTAGCAAGGCAGGCGGGCAGGCGCTGTGCTTGCCTTTCTTGTGCTTGCTGTGCGTAAGGCCTACCTGGAAGCTGAGTGCCCAGTGCTGAAGGTGAGCCTTTCCACCATGCAGGCCTGGCAGCGCCCACTGCTGCCACCCAAGGTAAGGTGCTGGCCTCACATTCAGCTTTGGCTAGTCTCCGTTGGGCCACTAAGCCTGGGAGCATCCTCTTCCCAGGCTCCTGTGGGGCAGTGTGAGGAGGCACTTATTTGGGGGGCAGGGGGGCCAGCTAAGAGACTCGGGGCAGTGGTGGTAGATACCTGGATGACGGAGGAAGGAGGGAGGAGAGGAGAAAGGGGGAAAACTCCACAAGGGGGGGGGTGTTTGAAAAAAGAGTGAGAGGATGCCCTCTCTGCAGGCAAGGGGTGACATAACTGGGCTCCTGAGCCCCACAGCGGGGCTCACAGAAAGAATGTGTTTGGTCAAGGGAGCTGTGGACTGAAAAAGGTTGAAAACCTTTGCTACAACCCATAGGGCTCTCATTTCACATTGTTTGACCTTGGGTGTTTTATATGCTGGCCATTTAATCAATGCTCCTATTTCTATCTACAGGTTTTCAGATTTTTCTGTAACAATTATTGCTGAAGAACAATATTTCTTATGGATAAATATTGAGCGCCCAAAATTATTGATAAATATTGAGTTTTCTGAGTGCATGACACTTACAGTAATATCAAAATTGGCATGTTGGGTCAGCTCTTTGTAAGGTAACCATTGGCTTAAAATTGTATTCTTTTGCAAGCTTTGGCCATCCAGATATTGTTGGACCCATCATCCCTGACATTGGCCATGCTGGGTAGGGCTTAAGGGAATCCAACAACATCTGAGGAGTCACTGATTCCCCATCCTTATCTGTCCCTGATAGTCTTCATTCCAGCTCTTCTTTACAAGGTCTCTGGGCTCATGCGACCAGCCACAAATTACAGTGGTGCCCCGCAAGACGAAAAACTCACTAGATGAAAGGGTTTTTCGGTTTTGCGTTGCTTCGCTAGACGAATTTCCCTAGGGGCTTGCTTTGCAAGACGAAAACGTCTTGTGCTTTTTTTCTTAAAGCCGCTTGAAGAGGCGCAGCTGCGACGGACCGTGCTTCGCAAGAGCGCGAGGGCCCGGGCGGTCGCGCCCAGGCGAGGCTTCGACCCGCCACGCCATGCCGATGCCACGAGCGAGCGAGTGAGCCCAGGCCGCCGATGCGGGACGCCGATGCGGGACGCCGCCCGGTGCGACAGGAGCGCAGGCTGGGGTACGCGCGGCGGACCCATGCCCGGCCCTAACCCGCGCGGGCGGGAAGGGCGGGCGGCGGGCCGGCGATCGAGCGATCGAGTGGGGCGCCGCCGCGGCGCCCCACCGGGTGGTCAGAGTGAGGCGGTGCGTGCCGGCCGACTGGAGGGAAACTCTGGAGGCCTGCAGGGGGCAGGGCGGTGGAAGCGCAGGGGTCTCCCTCGACGCGTCCCTTCCACCGCGTGGGGTGCGCGGCGGCCGGCCGAGGCTGGGGCCGGCCGTGCGTCATCTCCCCGCGGTCAGGGGGTCGTGCAGTCCATGTTTCCCTCCGCCCAGGGTCCGGGTACCTGGCGCCCTCCGGGGCGGCGGTTCAAAGACTCGAGCGGCCTCGTCGCTCCGCCTTAGCCCCCCGTGCCCCGCAGTTGCGAGGCTCCCCGCCGGCGGGGCCTCGGGCCGGGCCGAGCGCCCAGACGGTGAACCCCCCCTCCCAAAAAAAGAACAAAAAAACACACACACAAAAAAAGGCGCAGCTGCGACGGACCGTGCTTCACAAGATGAAAAACATTGCAAGACGAAAAGACTCGCGGAACGAATTAATTTCGTCTTGCAAGGCATCACTGTAATCAACTTTTTATCTGGTCTGCTATTCAGAGTGTGCTATTATAACTGTGGTGTTAAGTGGTAAATGCAAGACATGTGACATTTCTGCCAGTTGTTTGGAAAAGCCACTAACCAAGAAGAAAAGTATCACTGCTGCCTGCACCCTGCCCTTTTCAGCAAGACAAATATGGCCAGAGCAAAGTGCTTGCCCCTTTATACTTGAACTTTGGTCAATGTACCATCTCTTTTGCTTTTCGACAGTCAGTTCTGAAATGCTCTGTAACTTTACTGGCTCCTTCATTGGAATTCTCAACATTTAATTCCTCAAAACACACCACACAATGTGACTCTTTAAAATTCAGAGTTTTAAAGACTATGACCTTCCTTCTTACCTGTATTAATATTTCATGGGGTTAATAAAGCATCTTACTCAGGAGGACAGAGCTCCCTGCTGCAGCTAGGAGAAATTCTCTCTTTGAAGTTTTTTTAGAAATAAAAAATATATATATTGTGGTTTATTCCTGGGTTGTTCAGTTTTTGAATATTTGAGCTGAGCCGATGTATGTCATGCTTTAAGACCATCCGTTTTTTGACAGCTCCTTCCCACTTCCAGAAAATAAACACAAACTCTGCCACCTAAGAGTGATACGCTTTTCCAGCGATGACTTTTATGCTCCTTCTCTCAGTTAACTCCTCAGATCCCTACAGGAGGCACCCCAATACTGTTCAATACAGTGAGTGCTACTGGCACTAGCTACCGATGGGACAGATGCCAACCCGCCCATTGCCAAGGCCTGTCAATGCCTGCTCCCTGGTTGGCAGGGAGCACCCTGATCTCATGCTAAGAGCTTTACTGGCTTCTCTCCCCACAATAATTCATCCTGTTATGGAAGAAAACAGCTGCCGTGTGATCATGGCCTGGAATCTTGCCATCGGAAGGCATTGAGTTAAAATCCCTTCTCAGCTACTAGGACTAGGATTCCATTTCCTGACCAATATTGGTGAATGAATTGCTGAATAATCTTCAGAGGATAGAGGGCAAGTTATAAATTTTTAGCACTCGTGCACCTCTGGGAAATGTTCTCTGTGTGAAAATCTTTATCCAATTCACCGTTACCACAACACTGACATTTTGCAGTAGAGAGATATTTGTGTTTCCATGGCAACTGACAGGCTTGTCACCTACACATATGTTGCATTTTTATCCCCAGGGTTAGGCTCCTTTGTCCTGTGATATTAATATGTGCAAAGTTATAGGCACTCTGTGATCCGTAAGGCCCACTGATACCACTTCCTCATGTGTTTTTACCATGCAGAGCAATTTAAGCTGAAAAAGTTGTACGTCCTTATACTGGAAGAAGTTACATCAGTGGTGCTGGCTTCTTAAAACCAGGCTATTAAATTGGTAAATATTTGGAGATGGTTGTCTGGGATCCAAAGTTCCACAGATCATGATGAACACATGGGAAGAATATTATGTTTACCTGGGTGCCCTGTAGTGCTTCACACGTGAATACCCATTGTGTATGCAGTTAATTCTGCAACACTGAGGACAACAGAAAAAGTTCTCTTCAGTGTCCTTCTGAATGTGTGCGCTGGGATCCCCATATGCCCATCAGATTTGATGAACTAGTGTATTTATCAACCATCTGTTAACAGTCATTTTTATAACACAAACCTCTCGTGCAAGGACTGTGCATTTGTCTGATTGTGAGATGCTCGTCTATTTGCTTTAAGAAATAAATTGGTATAGGGAAGAATGTTGCACTGGGTATTTTTCTCTTAAAAAATGCATGTTGCTTTTTACTTTCATAGAAATGGAAAATATGTCAAGAAAATTGATAATTTGATTGCTTTGTCGACTAGATTGAATTCAGAAAGGGGCTGAAGACTTGAACTGAGAAATGCACAACATATATGCAGTGATTTACATTAATCAGAACATCAGACCAAAGAATATTTATTGACTTCATAAATTAAATGGAAAGTTTGAAAACATTAACTCTAGTAGCCCTGTGACAACAGAAGAAGTGATGTGTCTGTGCTGCACTATGCATTTTAAAAAGGTAAAGAACCCCTGACAGTTAAGTCCAGTCGTGAACGACTCTGGGGTTGTGGCACTCATCTTGCTTTACTGGCCGAGGAAGCCGACGTTTGTCTGCAGACAGTTTTTCCAGGTCATGTGGCCAACATGACTAAGCCGCTTCTGGCGAAACCAGAGCAGTGTACGGAAACGCTGTTTACCTTCCCGCCAGAGCGGTACCTATTTGTCTACTTGCACTTTGATGTGCTTTCGAACTGCTAGGTTGGCAGGAACTGGGACTGAGCAATGGGAGCTCACTCCATTGCGGGGATTTGAACTACCAACCTTCCGATCGGCAAGCCCTAGTCTCAGTGGTTTAGACCACACGGCCACCCATGTCCCTATGCATTTTAGTGAGTTGCAAATGCCATTCTGTGTATCAGAAGAAGAGAAAGCAGTCCAATATTTGCACCCACATGGTTATGCTGGAGCACCCTCAATTGGTTGGAAACCATGGAAACAATATGGAAACCATGGCGGATGAATAGCAGGTCATGCAAATGTCTTGTAGTTAAAGCAACCTTTTCATAGTTTTCAGAAATCAAAAGAAACATATTCAACAATGCTATTCTAAGTTCTCATAAGGATCATGCTGGATAATTCCTGTGAAAAGAAAAATAGGAGAGGGAATTGTCAATGTTCACTTATTGCTTCCTACATCTGGAATGAAAATCATTCCAACAAATATGACCAGCATCCACTGTTGTTGTTACTTTCAGTCTGCAAATGATACATAACTGATTACAGCCCCTCCCCATTTCCATTGAAATAAATGGGGTGGAAAAACATAATGACAACATAACTTGCATAATTAATTATGTAAATTACATAAGATATCTAATTTTACCACAGTGGACAGAGAGAGGAATAAAGTAGGTTTTTTTTGCCAAAGGCAAACTGTAGAGGAAAGGAAACAGTGCTGCATGCAACAACAACAGCAGGGCAGAATGGACAATGTTGCCTTCTTGAGTGTTTTGTTGATTAGGGAAGTGTTAGTCCCTCATTTGAGCCCTGAAAATTAATTGAGCTTTCTGAGTGTTCTGGCTGAATGCTTCTTGAGGGATTTTTTTTTTTTTTTGTTCAAGATAAATACTCTGAACACAACTACCATTTTCCCACTACTGTTTCCTACCAATATACCCATCTCTCAAGCCTGAGAGAAAGTATTTCCTTAGAGAAGGGAGCGGGAAGAGGGATCTCTTTCTTCAAGGGGCCTGCTACCACCTCTTCCAAGATAAGGCTCCTCCTCCCTTTAGGACTGGCAGGAAGGGTAAGAGAGCTGTAGAAACACTGTGCTAAACCATGTTGATCCAGGCCCAACCTGAAGAGACCTAGCCAATTCGATTTTAATGGGGAAAGTTAGTATTTTTTGCTCCCCTTCCCTTTTCCAGGGCTCATTCGCTCACCTAGTAATGACTGCAGAGTTAAACCTGGCAGAGGTAGCCTCGGCAAAGTAAGGAAGTTTGCAGTAATGTGAAGCAAGAAGATGCCAGTGTGCTTCTTACACATTCAAAATGAATATTCCTTGATCATAGCAGTAAACAGGTCATTAGCTGGACTAAGCTTTGGTAAAACTTGAAAGGAAAAGCACCAGGACTCCTCTTTTGTAGACACTGAAGTTGTATCTTCAGGATGCATTTCTGCATTCTTCAACAACAAATGAATAGGGATCTTGCATCAAAACTGTGGCTTGGAGACCAGTGCAAAGCTGCCATTTTCTGCCGCTCAGCATTGTATTACCGGTACTTTGTGAAAATGGATAAACCTTTCCTGCAAGCATCAGTTTCTGAACCTTTTTTTTTTTAAAAAAAAAGATACCTCAGACTTTGAAATTTATTTTTAAACACATATATATTGTAGTAATGAAGCTGTGCACAAAATTGCTTCTGTAGCTCAAATCCTTGAGCCTTAAACATGGCACTGTCAAAAGGTTGAGGTCTGGATTAGAAGAAGGAATGACAGATCCACCTTTGCTTTATTGCATTTCCCAGCATCACTCAGCATGCCACTGAAGTACATAACAATATTCTTCCTTAACCAACCAAGGTCTATTTAGTTCAGTATTCTCTTGCCAGCAGCAGCCAGCCAATGTCTCTGTTTCGGACATAAAGGTGATGGCCTTTCCCTGTTTGGTTTGTTTCCATCCTCTGTCATGCACATGTCTACTACATCTGCACATGTGTAACAGGGCTGATGTAAGAAACAGTGTTGCTTATGGACTGTGGCAAAGATAATAATAATATTTTATTACTTATACCCTGCCCATCTGACTGGGATATGAAGTTCATACAAGGACGAATGAACGTTGGAGAGTAAGAAGGTGGGAAGGCAGGAACGTGGGTAAGTGGGAAATAGCAGCAGAACATTAGAGGCATATAGATGTTGTCAGACTTCAATTCTGATTAGCCCTAGCCAGGGATTATGGGAGCTGTAGTCCTGAAACACCTAGATGTTCCCCACACCTGATCTAGTCTAGTCCTTGACCTGGAAATTCTTGACTTTATCACAGCTGTGGCTTCTACTACCCCTGTAGCAACCCTAATGGGGCAACAAGAGCCATGAAATCAAGGTGACAGGGATTAATAAATTTCACATATTGAAATTACCAGTCATCTCCCTCTCAAGGCTTCTAATGCAAGTGGTTTTTCCTTTTCCAAGAAGCGTGGAAGTTCAGCTATTTACTGCAGATTCCAAAACAATCTATTTTGCCATCAGAACACTTGTTAAGATCAAATTATATTATGCCGGGTGTTTTTTTCTTTTTCTTTTTTGCAATAATGACATTTTGAGCTATTTCTGCCACCCAAACATTTTCAACACAAACCTAGGCATCTCCACAAAGGAGTCAGTTTCACTGTCGGAACCATGGACCCTTTATTGCTAACAAACATTTACATTGTTGGCAAATGAAAATAACACAAAACTTTCTCACTGGGAAGTATTCCACACTAGGTTAGAAATGAATATAATTTACTTTTATATAACACCTCTTACACCCAAATTATCCCCGAGTACATTATAAAAGGATTAGTTAGATCCCGCTAATGCAGAAAGAGTGAAGACAAACAGAATGGCTATTAAATGAAATCTCCCACACAGCTTTGAGGGTTGACTCTTTGGGGCTCGATAGCTGAAAGTTCAATGGAAATCAGTGGTGCTCAGCCCCATTTCAAAAGTGCACAGCACTAAGAAGATTCAGAACCCATGGACGTTATTAAACCTTGTTTATTGAAAGAAAGGATGTTCAATTATAGAGCAATTTAATAGTGTAATTGTAATGCCTCAGAGTGTGGTAATTTTTACAGCTCATCAAAAAAATTAACACAGCTCCATTAAAAACACCCCACCCCCCTGCACAGAACTCATTCGACTTTCCATTAATCTTTTATATTTTTCTATGCAGACCTAATAAGGTCTTTATTCTGAAGCACAAAACTTTTTCTGCATGAGGAGAAAATCCTACCATTAAGAAAACAAGCAGGCACACAGTAGGGAAGTTTTGCATTTCCCTGTATGTTGTGATGTTCTTTATGGCTCAAAAGTAAAATAAGTCAAAAGGAATTTTAAAAGGTATTCTGAGATAAAACACATAGAATCATAGAATCATAGAGTTGGAATAGACCACAAGGGCCATCAAGTCCAACCCCCTGCCAAGCAGGAAACACCATCAGAGCACTCCTGACATATGGTTGTCAAGCCTCTGCTTAAAGATCTCCAAAGAAGGAGACTCCACCACACTCCTTGGCAGCAAATTCCACTGTCGAACAGCTCTTACTGTCAGGAAGTTCTTCCTACTGTTTAGGTGGAATCTTCTTTCTTGTAGTTTGGATACATTGCTCCGTGTCCACTTCTCTGGAGCAGCAGAAAACAACCTTTCTCCCTCCTCTATATGACATCCTTTTATATATTTGAACATGGCTATCATATCACCCCTTAACCTCCTCTTCGCCAGGCTAAACATGCCCAGCTCCCTTAGCCGTTCCTCATAAGGCATCGTTTCTAGGCCTTTGACCATTTTGGTTGCCCTCCTCTGGACACGTTCCAGTTTGTCAGTGTCCTTCTTGAACTGTGGTGCCCAGAACTGGACACAGTACTCCAGGTGAGGTCTGACCAGAGCAGAATACAGTGGCACTATTACTTCCCTTGATCTAGATGCTATACTCCTATTGAGGCAGCCCAGAATTGCATTGGCTTTTTTAGCTGCCACGTCACACTGTTGGCTCATGTCAAGTTTGTGGTCAACCAAAACTCCTAGATCCTTTTCACATGTACTGCTCTCAAGCCAGGTGTCACCCATCTTGCATTTGTGCCTCTCATTTTTTTTTTTTTTTTTTTTTTTTGCCCAAGTGCAATACTTTACATTTCTCCCTGTTAAAGTTCATCTTGTTTGTTTTGGCTCAGTTCTCTAATCTGTCAAGGTCGTTTTGAAGTGTGATCCTGTCCTCTGGGGTGTTAGCCACCCCTCCCAGTTTGGTGTCATCTGCAAATTTGATCAGGATGCCCTTGAGTCCATCACCCAAGTCGTTGATAAAGATGTTGAATAAGACCGGGCCCAAGACAGAACCCTGTGGCACCCCACTAGTCACTCTTCTCCAGGATGAAGAGGAACCATTGATGAGCACCCTTTGGGTTCGGTCAGTCAGCCAGTTACAAATCCACTGAGTGGTAGCATAGTCAAGACCGCATTTTACCAGCTTCTTTACAAGAATATCATGGGGCACCTTGTCGAATGCCTTGCTGAAATCAAGGTAGGCTGCATCCACTGCGTTGCCTTCATCTACCAGGCTTGTAATTCTGTCAAAAAACGAGATCAGGTTAGTCTGACATGACTTATTTTTCAGAAATCCATGCTGACTATTGGTGATCACAGCATTCCTTTCTAGGTGCTCACAGACTGTTTGCTTAATGATCTGCTCCAGAATCTTCCCTGGTATTGATGTCAGACTGACTGGGCGATAATTATTTGGGTCCTCTCTTTTCCCCTTTTTGAAAATAGGGACAACATTTGCCCTCCTCCAGTCTGCCGGGACTTCGCCTGTTCTCCAGGAATTCTCACAATTACAATTACACAATTACAAATTCTCACAATTCTCACAATTACAATTACACAATTACAAATGTGTGCATTGACACATTAGGAAATGCACATTTTAAGCAAAAATAGTTCCGAAAACTATGTAACTATGTATTTGAATGTTGAACTTTTGAACAGATCAATTTTGTAAAAAATATAATGAAGAAAGGGACAGAACAACTTTATAAATGAACGCATGCACAAAAAAGTGACAAAGACAGAAAAATACAGACCCTTCAATTTTTATTTATGAATTAGCTTTATCCAAAGAAGCCCTGGTCTGTGTACAGCAGAAGATAACCAACCAAATGCTAGGGCTGTACACACACACACACTATATCTGCCCCACCAATCTGGGATCTCTGAATCAGGCTGTCCCATACTGGGCCAACCTGTGGACAACCCACCCTGCCCCCAATTCGTTTGGGAGACAGACTAAGATTTAATTTATTATTATTATTATTAAACATGGTCAGGATGGAGGAAAAATGAGGAAAAGATGCAGGAAAAATGAGAATTTTAGACTCCACCAGCTCCGCAAATCAAATGCAGTTGGGTCAATTCGGGGGGGGGGGTTCTTCTTCCCAATCTCCTTCTTTGAAGGAAAGCAGCTTGCAAATGAGCACCATGCACCCCACAGGATCAGTGTGATAAGTATAATTGTTTAATTGTACATTGAAATGGAAGATATGTCTGTATGTTTATTGCTAGAGGTGTAACATTGAAAGTTAAGCAAGAGCAGGAGAGTGCCTAGCAGTTATCAGCCTAGACTGTATCTCTGCCAGTTCTCACATGATGTTTAACTTAGATCACACGAGAAAGGTATTTGGTTGCAAATCTCCACTTTGTGTGAGCTGGTGTTTGTTCTCTCTCTGAAAGCAGCTGAAGAGAATGGATGCTGCTAATGATCCACTCTAGGAGAACACAGGCTCAGGCTGGAATGCAGGCTGTGTGTAGGTAGAGAGTGAGCGTGCTTTGTTTTGTTTTGGATGAAGTAATTTCCTATTTCTAAAATGCTGTGCCTGTGGTTGGACAAGCACATGATATGCAGCTGTTTGGATGTAACATTATTGTTTTGAGTGTCTGTTTTGGAACAAGTTCTGTTAGTAAAGCTTTTGAACCATAGTTTTGGACGGGACAATTTTTATTTGAAGAAAAGTCCATTTTTTTCATGCTATTGTTTCCAAAAGCACAATATTAGTAACTGCAATACAGCCTCCATGCAACAGCTATTTAGTGAAGACATGGTGTTTTGGGGATGGGGCATCAGGCAAGAAGGAGAGTCAGGTGTCATCTGGCTCCTATCTTCTCCCAGAAAGATGCCAGCAGTAGATATCAACCGTTTTGCTGTTTTCTCATCTCATGCCAGCCTCTCCTTCCCCATCCACCCCAACAGCAAAGGGATCCTGTTCCCTTTGGATGCCTAACATGAAAGTAACCTCAGCGGCAAATTCTGACCAGACGCTTTGTGTTAAATATGGGGGCAATGGGAAGGGTGTGTGTCTGTGTGTGTTGATGGATTCTGAGATGAATAAGAAAAACTCTTGCCTTTCATGCTGGCTTGGGAAAATCCAGAGGCCAGTCTGCCCTGTGATCCATCTGGACCTCTCACAAATGCGTGCCCTCTTCTTATGGGGCACATAACAACCCTTTTGAATTCAGATGCAGTCTGCCATTCCACGTAGACTCTCATAACCATGAGCCGATTTATCTACATAACACCCCTCATGCTACTGCAGCCTTAAATGGTAAAAGCTCTAAGGCAGACTGATTTTTCTGCCTTAATGGAAGAAGATTACTTTTCTTAACCTTCCTCTCCCCCATCACACCTCCCCACAAGCATTTTATTCTATTATTTAAAACACTGCAGATGAACATTATTCTCAGCAAAAGAGAATTAGCTATTTGGCGAGAATGCTCTATTACTTTTAGCCAGTGGAGCAGACTGAATATATATTTTCGGCCCTGCATGTTTATAACCTACTTCTCACTCATTATTTTCCGGAGGTGACCTTGGTCTAATATCTTCAGCACCTGACATAATAGGAGTGAAAGCCTTCTCTGCTAAAGTGTCACTGCTCTGAAACAAATGTGAGGTAACATTAGCATTCCTCCCTCAAAGTACCTGCTAATTTGCTTGCAGTGAGGATAGAAAGCTTTTCATTACATATCACAAACTTCATTTATGTGGGATGAGTCACTAGGCCTTCTGAAAAGCCCAATGAGTACCTAATCTCTAATGCTGCCTTCAGCAATAACATCAATCCTCCCCAGTTCGACTCATCTTTTATCAACTATGCAGGGGAGTTTTAAAAGAATAAGAAATCTATCCTGTTATAAAGCAATGTTGTTCTCTGGTCAAAACAGGATCGATGCATGCTTTTCTTTTTTTAAAGCAATATACATTCAGAAGAAAAAGCCACAAAAGAATGTCATTTTGATATTAGAATCTGAATCAAACCAAAGTAGGCAAATCAAGCAACTCTGAATTGTTGACTGCTTGCTAAGTTAATAAATTTTGGTGAGAGGAGTCCATGTGTGAAAGTCCATATATATATGGTATAACCACACATCTCCAAATCTTGATGATTATGTAAGAAAAATAGCTCTCTGGTAGATAAGGAGCAGACTGGAAACACAACTACAGTGGTACCTCAGGTTAAGTACTTAATTCGTTCCGGAGGTCCGGACTTAACCTGAAACTTTTCTTAACATGAAGCACCACTGTAGCTAATGGGGCTTCCTGCTGCTGCCGCACCGCCGGAGCACGATTTCTGTTCTCAACTTGAAACAAAGTACTTAACCCAAGGTAATATTTCTGGGTTAGCGGAGTCTATAACCTGAAGCGTTTGTAACCTGAAGCGTATGTAACCTGAAGTACCACTGTACAAGACACAGAGATCATGGTATCGTTGCAAATTAATTCCTTTTGGCTTTCCCTCTCCTAATGCCATTTCCTTTTTCTTGGCACTCTCTTATTGCAAGCTTAGCCAACATGATGTTCTTCTGACACTGAACTACCATCAGCCCCAGTCAACATAGCCAGGGGTCACGGATGCTGGGAGTTGTAGTCCAATGACATCTGAAGGGCACCACATTGACTACCCTTGTATTGCTGCATATAGAAAGGCCAGTTCCCTCAGCTCCTAACCATTTGGCTCTGATTGAGTTTCTCTGTAAGGCTGACACTTCTCTTGAGCTGATCACAGCCTATACCACCCCACCCACCTGCCATACACCAAAAAACCCAAACAAAACCTCATAAGAATATAATGAAGAAGATGGTGTGGTGGTTGTGATAGAAACAAGCCAGCTTAATAAATCACAGTTTAAAGTTGGCTTGCTTCAAGTATGATATTGTTAAGAATAACCACTGCTTAGCACATTGTAGGACATTCTTCCACTTTACCCCCTAATAAATGGCTAACACAATTTTACAGCAGTAAAGAGTTTATTGCTGGATTTTCAACAGCCTGCCTTTAGACAAAGGCCCCAATCAAGAAAGTTAACCATTATTTAGCCCAATTCCATTAATATCCATATAATTGAAGTAACTTTGCTGGGATTAGAGGACAAAGTCTTCTTCCCCCCCCTCTCTTTTCATTATCAAGCATGAAGGATTGCCAAAATAAAACATTTAATCTGTATAACTAGTATTGGACATTTGTTTTCAATGAATGGTGACCTTTTATCAGGAAATCAAATTTGGCAGAACATGCACTTTATGGGGCAGGTACTGCTTGGGAGAGCAGGTGTATGAAATTTGTGTGGGAAATGCATAAATGTTATCTCTCCTGCTTGAATGGCAAGGAAGAGCAACCATATGGTGAAATTCCTATGCATCACACCAGCATTTATTTATTTATTTGCAAAGGTCATTGTGATTCCTGATAAAGCCAGGTAATTAGAAAATTACCTGGCAGAAAAAATGTGACCCCTAAGAATACGGCTTAGAAATGGAATTTCTGGATAATTTAGCACAGTTGCGATTCCACTGTATCCTGGACTGCTGCTGTTTCCAAATGACTTGATTATTGTTTAGATTCATATATAGATTTATATTTTGGCAGCTTATTAGAAAGCAGGGTTTGCACAGAAAGCCCTCTTACTCCATCACAGTTAGCAATGATGATTCAGATGTATATATTTAAAACAAACCACTTGCTAGACTTTGTATCATGTGTTCATTCCCCCCACCCCCCTTATGGTTCTGGACATTCTAAAAAGTACTTTATCTAGTTATAACTGCAGATTTTTAAAGATCTTCATTCTGGTTGCATTAAGCATAATAGATAGATGATAGATAGATAGATGATAGATAGATAGATAGATAGATAGATAGATAGATAGATAGATAGATGATAGATATAGATAGATTAGATAGATAGATGATAGATAGATAGATAGATAGATAGATAGATAGATAGATAGATGATAGATAGATAGATAGATAGATGATAGATAGATGATAGATGATAGATAGATAGATAGATAGATAGATAGATAGATAGATGATAGATAGATAGATAGATAGATAGATAGATAGATAGATAGATAGATAGATAGATGATAGATGATAGATAGATAGATGATAGATAGATGATAGATAGATAGATAGATAGATGATAGATAGATAGATAGATAGATAGATAGATGATAGATAGATAGATGATAGATATAGATAGATAGATGATAGATGATAGATAGATAGATAGATAGATAGATAGATAGATAGATAGACAGACAGACAGATGATAGATAGATGATAGATGATAGATTGATAGATGATAGACTAATAATATTATTAATATTTATTATTTATACCCCGCCCATCTGGCTGGGCCTCCCCAGCCACTTTGAGCGGCTCCTAACAGAATATTAAAAATACAATAAAACATCAAACATTTAAAAACTTCCATAAACAGGGCTGTCTTCAAATGTCTTCTAAAAGTCAGATAGTTGTTTATTTCCTTGACATCTGGTGGGAGGGCATTCCACAAGGCGGGCGCCACTACTGAGAAGGTTTAAAGACTGCTAAAAGACTGAAATGTAGGGTGACAGCAATACATCTCATGCAGACCTACTATACTGGCACTCAGCGTGGTCTCTGGCCCAGAATTATCAGATGAGAGGAGTCCCTGAATTCTTTACCTTGTGTTACATTGGAACACAAGGGAAAGAATTGCTTTGGTTTTAAGATCCTTGGGAGAGGTTGTTCTGTTTGTCCCGGCTGCCAACATATGAAGCACATTTGATTGGAATTCAAGATAGGACTTCTCAGTGGCTCCTTACCAGGCTCCCCTTTCTAAATCCCTCCATTGGGAGAACTGTCCATTTGTTCCTCCTCTTTACTTCCTCTTTCTTAACCTTTTCTGAGCCACAGGAGTATCCCATGACTGCTAAGTTTACTCAGGAGTCCTATGCTGTGCAGAATGGACTTCCTGAGAAGATGGGATCTGCAGGTGGCCCTCACTTGCAGAACAGAGTGATCAATACAAGGGGTGAGATGTTATTTCAGGTATCCCAGACCCTCCAAGTGTCCCTATTTTCCAGGAACAGTCCCAGATTTACAGAAGCTGCCACAGTTTCTGATTTGATCCAGGAATGCCCCCCTTTTCCTTAGAATGTCCCTATTTTCATTGGAGAAATGTTGGAGGGTATGGAGTTATGTGACTCTCAAGATAAGTAACTATGCAACCTTTAGAAGACATCTGAAAGCAGCCCTGTATAGGAAAGTTTTTTTAAAAAAAAAATATTTAATGTTTTATTTTTTGTATGTTAGAAGTCACCCAGAGTGGCTGGAGCAACCCAGTCTGATGGGTGCGGTATAAATAGTAAAAAACTGTTGTTGTTGAATAGAATGTCCCTATTTTCATTGGATAAATGTTGGAGGGTATGGTATCCTGGTCACAAGCAGTATAGGACTTTATACACCAGAACATCACCTTAAACTTAGCCTGGTAGGTTATGGACAACCTCAGGCACTAATATTTTCTGTAACCATTGCTGGAGGTGGTATTTTGGCTCTTCCTAGTAGCCTGCTTGTGCCTTGTGTGAGTGATAGAGTATAGAGGGGGCTAAGGATGGTATTGCAGTGTTCCTGCTATCCCCACATGTTGACCGAGTCACAGTAAACATGGAGTAACATAAGGAGCAACTGCATAATTGGTAGGTGGGGTTGAGTTATAGAGACCATAGGTTATCCACTGTTTCTCTTTTCTCATGCTATTCCTTTGTTTTTGATATTGCTGCCAGGAGAGTAAAGGATTTCAGCTAATTACCCCCGGTATAAACTCCAGCACTAAAGCAGCCATCTAGGTCACTGGATTGTCTGACACTATAAGCCATTCTTTCCCAACCACGTGCCCCCACAGAGGTTTTAGACCCAGTGCTGGCTGGGGCTGGTGGGAATGATAATCCAAAACATCTGGAGGGCACCAAGGTTGGGAAAGGCGGCTGTAAACATTTCCCTGATCTAACGTGACCATATTAATGGGAGGTTTTATCTTCCAGGTGGGGGTGCTTACTGGAGAATCTTTAGCAATTTTATATTGCAGATGCAAGGAAGAATCTCTTTTGTGTGCAGGGTGCCCAGCACTTCACGCATAAGTGGCGTCTGTTATACTGGCACCTGCTGCATAATAGCCCTATTGAGCAATGCACACATTACAAAAGTTTTAACTTTTCTAGTTTCATCAGAAAATGTAGATTATGCCTCCTATTACTTATCACTAAACAGACATTAAGACTTTGAGTGAGAAAATGTGTCTTCATGGGGATTAGCATATAAATGGCCCTTTATTGGCTGTTGTAGTGTGAGGCTAGAAAAGACTCACAAATGGAATATTATTCTTCAGTGTCTTGCTGTTAGTTTCCATTTTTAAGGAACTATTTTGATAATTGTTTCTGATTAGAATGGGTTTTGATTTCAGGACCACACAGTAATTTTGTTGCCAGTCAACCACATTAAGATTGTTTTGTTTTTCGATTATCCTCTTTTGCGTCAAGCATCATTATCACTCATCAGCTCTTGTCTATATATCACAGTGTCCATCTTTCTGGGCAAGTCCTATAATTACTCAATAACAGCGGTATTGATTGAACTACTTGCTGGCATGCCAAGTTGTTGAGAACTGTGGAGACTGACTGCCCTTTAATGTACTTCCAAGCAAGAAGTCGCTCAAAGTAGATTTAAAGTTTTCTCGCCTTGTTTGATGCCAAACAACTCTGGAGTTGCTACGCTACGACTTTATTCTTTAAGGAGATTTGAACTCGCAATGCAAGCTGCAAGCCTTGAGCTTTGTAAAGCTTTGGTGGAAGCCTGCCGAGCTCCATGTGAGCGAAGGCATATCAGAGATTGCACAGGCCCTTTAATAATGTATATTCAGTGTATTACCAAGATGTCATATTGTGAGACATCAGAATCCCATGAAGAGGGGTCCCAGAGTAAAACATCACACAGCTCTGGTCAGTGTGCTGGCGAGGCTCTCAGCATCTCATTTGCAAAGCTGTTTTATCTTTTGCCTCCTGTCTCCCTGAAGTTTCTCTTCCTCCGCGATGCTTCCCGTGGCAAGCAAACAACACAAATCTCATTATTGGGGGGTGGGGGATGGAGCTCAATCTATTCAGCAGTCACATGTAGTTGGACATGGAACTCGCTTTTGAAAAGTCTCATTTAAGCGTCTACATGGTTGCCAAGTATTCCTAAGTAAACAAAAAGACACACACACACACACACACACACAATGCAGAAATGCTTGCGGAACCTGGCACTGAAAGTAATGTTGTTGTTAAGTGGAAAGCAGGGTTTCATCTCCTGGTGCTGTCTGAGAAACTGTTCAAATCCTGTTGACAAACTCCAGAGAGAAGGCGGCTCTAATACCTGTCCTTTGCTATTTATAAAGTGTCCTTGCTTTCTGTATTCATTTCTGATTTGGGTCTCTTTCTCCCTGAATGGGCTATTGAGTGACAGCCACTGGCAGCTGCACAATGCAGGATTTGCGTGCAAAATCAATTGGGGAGGCTGAAACCACACAGTGTGGGACCTACCTGGAAATGATTTCCCCTCCTCCTAAACCTGATGGTTGCTCTGTATTGTTCGGACATGATAGATAAGCTGAGTGATTCAGCTGTATGTGTTTGGACAAAGAGCGCTCCAGTAGCCATTGCTCTGAAGATCTCAAAATTTCAGCTTGACTCAGTTTCAAATCCTCGGGCCTCCCAATTAAAAGGTGCTGCTTTCAGAATGAATTCCATGCAGCTTGCTCTAGAAATTAATAGGGCTTGTGGTTGTGGTTGTTTTCTGTTAAGGAATCTCTGGCATTGTAGTCAGAATGACAAAAATGATGTAGGGTTTCAACAGGCAGGAAACGGGGGCTTATGTGCCTGCTGTCAGATATCAACATTAGAGAGAGGTTGCTTTTATTCCCATGAAAAGCATTTATTTTAAAAATTTATAACCTGCTTTTTCTAATTTAACAAATACAACTTAAAAACAGCTGTGAGTAACCAACCACCTGCATAACAGCAATAAATGCATCGTGCACAGTAAATAATAAGTGCATTGAGCAGTAGCATAAATAAAATCTATACATTAATTACTAATAAAAGCTCAGGCTGTACTGCTGCTTACAGTAAATTGATGAGTGTGCCAACTGAATATGTTTAACTGTGTGCGTGGTTTAAAAAAAAAATAATTTCTAGCCACCATGGCAAAGAAGCAGTGGTGCAGACATTCTTCTGCGCTACGTCACCAGAACATGCCCCCCCCTCTGAGAAAGGACCCCCTTTCTCAGAGCAAGGCATAGGAATGGGGCAGGTAATTTGGACAGCCCCGTGCAGGTGTAGAAGCCTCACTAGGTGGGTGAGTAGGAGTGGTTGGCAGCCAGGCAGGTTAATGCACTGCCATGGCCTCCCTCACCTGAGACAAATGCCTCAGTTTGCCTCTGACTTTCCCCACATCTTGTGGCAGCAGATTCCACAAAGAAAAAAAATATGTGAAGAACCACTTCCTTTTCTTCCTGAATTTCCTTGTAAGGAAGGCGCCCCCTCGAACCCTGTGAACAGTTTGGTAGCAATCTCTTATAGATTATCCGGCTCTGCTGTGGTAACCAGAATCATACAAGTATTCCCTTTGTGGCCTTCCACATGCAATATTATGCATGCCATTTTGTTTCTTTCCCTCTTGTATCTGAAGGTCATTTAATCTGGACTGTGCTATATTGGTCTATGTTGGTTTCTGAACTGTTTTGTTGTTTTTAAAAAATTTGTATTGAAAAATAAAAAGTGCAAAATTACAACTGCACAGAGTAAGATGGGACACAAAGAAAAGAAGAGCAAACAAAAAACAGTACCCATGTAGAAAACAAAACAGAACAAAACAAAACAGCAACAACAAAAAGGACATTACAAAGGGGGGGGGGGGTTATTATTGTAGTTAACCAGACCTTAACCTAATACAGTATTTATAAATGGTTTCTGAACGGTTGAGGGTGTTGTTTTCCTTCCCTTTGCTGTATCAGGGCTTTGTGCATGGAATGCATTCCTATCCCAGAACTTAAACTCAGACACAACAAGGAGAAGACACAAACACCATCTCACTAGATCGGAGATGTTTAGTGCAGACCCATATCCTCTTCCCCTCTAAAGGACTCCAAACCTGCAAGGGGGTCGTTCCACTCCCCTTTGCTGGATCAGTCCTGGGGTACAGCTGTCAGGCCACCTGTGCTATGTTGGCCCCCATCTCCCATGCCCTGAGGTATTAAAAAGCAGGGATCGAGAGGCAAAACTGCCCTCTCTGCTACAGAGGCCTCACTATATTTATGGAACAGATTTAGAATCAGAGACACAAAGAAGGCTCTGGGTTTGTTCCAGAAATACTTCTGCCCCACTGGAAGTCTTGGTTCCATAATGAATTATTAGAGATGGGATGGGGAATAACTCCATGTGGTCCCTAATTCTGTGCTTACTTTCTTTTCTTTTTCCAAGAAATTGCGCCTATGGAGGCCCCAGTGACCTCCTTAGGGATGGACAGATCAGGTAATTTCCTTTCCAAGTCAATTTGCTATGCATTCAATCGTATGTCTTTTCTGTTGTTGTTTGCATTCTTTTCAATGCATTATTCCTGAAATAGTATTTTTCCTGTGCATTTTTTGAATGAAAAGTGTATTGCAAAATCTGGAAAAGTGCACAATCTGATTGATAGCTGCATTCTCGCCCACATATAATTCTGGAGCCAGCGAATTAGACTGGTTCACTTTAAAAGGTGCAATGAACAAATTTCCCTCAATCCCTAGTCCTGGATCCAGCCTAGCAAGCATTCCTTATCCACCTAAGATCTCAGCCCATATGCACCTGTGACTATTCTTTCCTTCCCAGGGGAAAGCAGATATTTTGATGCCTTTTCCCACAGTTAATTTTCTTCTCCCCAAAAAAGATATGTAAACTTGGAAATATTTCCAAGGCAACACACAAGCTGGCTCATCCACTTTCTTATACTCTTTCAAGCTGAACTTTCAAAGGTGCTTTTAAAAGTACTGAACATAATTTTGAAAGACAAACTTACTCCTTTTCTGCTTCTTGATTATGTATTATGTATTATTATCTGACAGTATCTCTGGTTTCTCACGGACTACATATAACAAATTGATTCGGGAACTTTCTCTTCTAGATCTTAGCAACTGGAAGAGTGTTATGTCATGCATCCAAGCATTCTTTCATGGTAACATGATAGCATCCACCCACAGCAACAATCAATTATGCATCAAAAAGAACATTGATCATTTCAGACTGCAGAACCAAGAGGCTGGATGATGAAAGAAAGATCATACATGCCAATAAACATCTGAGAGAGGCAAGAATACAACTGGTCAGCCAACAGAACCTCCAGATTTACAGTGGGGAATTTACTTTATACAAATGTTTATATTTGTGATGGCACACCTCACATAGCCCTGGCTTCAGTGTTAGATTTTTCAGCCCCCAGCAAATGTACACACAGCACCCACTGAGACATGCATTTCTAGTTGTAGCCCACGGATTGGACTGCTATATGCAATGGAATTTGAGGGGCTCGGTTCTGTATAGGGTTGCAGCCATGGAGGTGACAGCTGAGAGTGAATTTTCAGACTAGAACAATAAGAATTTTGGATCACCCCTGCAACACACCCAGCAAGATAAAAATGAGCATCCTTTCTTTGGATTAAGAAGCAATATCAATTTAGCATCAACCCAATTCTCAGGCCACTGTTAAAATTCTCTTGTTGCTTCAGTTCCAGCTGCTGTGGCTGGAGTTGAACAGAAGACAGTAAATAGTAACAGTGAAAAAGGAGTCTGTCTCTAAGACAGTGAATCCTGTTCCCTGTTGACCACTGGAAACACTCTATAATGCTCCTTTGGTTTCTGACAGCTCAGTGGGCGTATTTATAAATGTTCTGCAGCCTGGAAAGTAAAAAAAATACGTTTTGTGAAAGCTGAAATGCTTCTAAGCCAATCCTTAGATATAATCGAACCTTTCTATCTCAGGGCAAGCCCTGATGTATCACTGATGTCTCTAAGTATCACTGTCACATGATGTGGGACTTCTTTCTTCACCTGTTAAAGGGCAAAGTCCTATCATTGGGGTGGGGGGGGGGGTTTCCTCCCTGTGCCACTTTCCGGCTCAAATCATGCTGGCTCCCTACACATCAACCCTTTCAAATCAAGCAACACCATTCAACTTGCAATGTGCCAAAAGGAGAGGACAGGGTTCAATGTGTTAGACATGTGTTGATGAACACGTATTTGACATAGGGCATCTACTTTTCTAAATATCACTAGTATTCCTTGAATGTTCCACCTCAGCAAGACTCACCAACTTTCACTTTTCATAATTCAGTTGAGACTAGTGTTTTCCCAGTGCAAGAAAGTAAGCAAAGCTTTGTTTTTGTTTTTACTTACATGGTTACACTGCAGGGTATGTCGGAATGCTATTTCAGCCATTATCCATCTGTCATGTTGAAATGTAGCATTTTGTTATTTGGTATAATATTCTAAATCATAGAATTGTAGAGTTGGAAGGGGTCTTGAGGATCATCTAGCCAAACCCCGTGCAATGCAGGACTGTGCACTGTCCCATACAGGGATTGAACCTGCAACCTTGGTGTCATTAGTGCCATACTCTAACCAATTGAGCTACCCAGAGATTTTATTAAGTTAACACAATACCCTATATAGCATTAAGCTGTTACTTTAGCTTCCTCCCTCCCCACTTTTAAAAATGATTGTGATGTATTTCCTGCTCCATGTGGGGTGACTTTGCCTGGTAGCGTGGGGAGTCCTGTGGAAAGTGGGATTATATTGTCCTGCTCTGCTCTTGTTATGTATTGAAGTTCTCACCCTGGCCACCAGGGGTATATCGTTTTCACTCAGGTCCACGTAAGTTAATTTAGGCGGGAAACCCTGGGCTGTTGTTGTTACAATGTTGACAGCCGGCTGCCTATAAAAGCAGGCCAGCTGAGCTGTTTGCTGTTCAGTTCAGTTCCAGCTTACTTATAAAAAACTACTTGGAGAAATCTCTGTGTTGTCTGCTATGTCCACCCACTACTTAATAGCTCTTGTGAGGGCCTGTGGGATAGGGATCACTCTGTAGGATGTTGTGAGAGAGTGGATGCCAAGGCCTTCAAAATACCTCACTTAGGAGAGTCCGGGGCCATTTTGCCCCATGGGCATATTGGTGTTGGAACCTTAATGACCTACTTGGGTTGCTGGTTGACAGACCAGAAATGATTTTCCCCCCTCCCTAACTCAATCAGCCCTTGTCTGGTCCGCCTCCCCCCCCCCCCCTTCCCTCAGTGAAATGCTTCATTAGAATTTTGTCTGAACTTGGGTAGAAATGGCATGGGGCAGGATCAGCATAGCAAATGGGGACCCCATAAGCGAGGATTGGCTCAAGGCATGCCCTAAACTTGGCTTAGAGCTTCTGCCTGGCTGGTATCTCTGCCCCTGGTTGCCCAGTAGAAACCTTAACACCACACCAGGGTTTGCACCACACCAGGATTTAACACTGGCCAACTTCCATGGGGTGCTTCTCAGCCCCAAGCAGAAGGCCATTCCATCAGCAAGGGCTGAGTGGAAAAGGGAATTGACCCTTGCCCTACTGCCATGCCAACCTTACTTACTCACTGGTTAATCAATAAAGTTGTGGCCTGATTTTACCCAACACTGGCTTCTAGTGTCTAGTTATTTCCACTGCATTCATGGGCCACAAATATGCACCTGCCTGGATAGATAGATAGATAGAGCGAGCTACTGTACAAACATGCTTGCATATTCAGTCCCAGGTTTGCACTCTGCTGGAGATAGGTTAGGCTTTTAAATCCTAGTAGTTAGACTATCAGAAACCAAAGTGCATATTCTCACATGCTTTTCTTCACTAATTTTGAAATCTCCATTACATCACCATCTTGTTAAAGCCTTTCTAGTAGATTTTGAGCCATTGCAGAAGTAGAAGAAAGCCCAAAATAAAAGTTGGGGTTTGGAGGGTGGGGGGTTTGCCTCCCTATCTCTGCTTTCCAGTTATTAGAATATGTGAGATGCTTAAAATGTGTATGTAATCACGGATAGAAAGGCATTCCTTTGGAGAAGTGAGTTGAAGAAGGGAAGGTTTAAAAACACCCTGCTTGCACCTCAGAATATCAGATTGGCAGGGAGGTTGGTGACACAGCCAGGAGGCTGTTGCCTTCTGATAGTCAGCTTCACATGCAACCAGAAAGATTTTTATGGGTTAATTTGTATTTTATTGACATTGGATGGTTGTTGTTGGATATATATATATATGTATATATATATTTGTATTTTATCATGCATATTTTATTGTATTATTGCTGTTAGCCCACCACCATGAGTATCATTTGGTGGGAAGACAGGATTAAAATTTAACAAATAAATACATAAAACTGACTTTTCCTTATAAAAGCTCATCCTACAATAAATGTGTTAGTCTTTAAGCTGGCTCTTTTTGGAGAACAAATTTTTTAAGCAGGGGAACAGGCACAAGGGATATTTCTCTTTCTGCCCTGACCATTCGGATTTGAGAGCTGGAGGGATCAGTAAGGGACCGGCCTCATCTGACTGCAGGGATTTTGGTGGGACATAAGAAGAGATGAAGCCTTTGACTGCTTGGTACGGGATGCTTTTTGAACAACAAAAGTTCTATTCTTCCTACTAGCTGGCAATCCAATTCTCATTTTACAAATGTAATTTGTATTCTTGAGTATTTACAAAATATTTTGAGCAAATTACTCAGGCTCTTTTGAGACAGCTGCTCATATTGACTTTCTTGTACATTCATGGCAAGTTACCATTGCCATTCACTTAATTCTCCTGCCTGTTTGCAAATGAGAATGACTAACAGTAAAAAAACCCAACGCTTCAGTACATACACATATATACACAAAAACTCCTAAAACTTTGCACATTTGCATGCCCACCCCCAAAGTCCTCAGCTGTTGTTCAGTTACTCACAAATAATAAATAACATGACCTAGTGAATCATATCAAACCAAATGCAAAGAACTTTCCTGGCCAAAATTTTAATTAAAAAGACATTTAAGACGGTTTGCCTGCCATTACTCATCTAGTTTAAGCCAAATAATTCTATTTAAAAAAAAAAAAAAGAGGGGGAGACATCTTGCTTCTTATCTGGGAAAAACCAAAATGTAACCTAACAATGGCATACCCAACAGTTGCCAGCTATTTCTCGTCAGTTTCAAAGCAGTTGTGTGTTGTTGTTTTCCTGCATTGCAGCTGTGCTTAAGTAATTCGGTTTCTATCTCTCCCCCCCCCCTTTTTTTTTTTTGTTAGAAGTAGATCCTAGTTTTTGTGGCAGAAAGAATTAAGATGGATGGTTTGGGAGGCTAGCTACCCATAACGATTTGTATTGCAGTTTATAAGACATGAGGTTTGTTGTGTGCAGCACAGATTTAGAAAGAAAGAAAAAGGTGCAACAGAGGAAGACATTCAGTTCTGCCTCGTTCACTAGACGGGTTTAATGTTTGTAAATAGTATTTCATGAGTTCAGTTTTACACTTTTTAAATTTTATATTCAGTTGGAGGATACTCACCATATAATGATTAAATAATTCATCCAAACCCTCAAATCTTTTTTGTTCTTGAGACAGTTCAGCTATACAACTAGCACAGGAAACCTGGAAAACCCAATAATGCCTTGTGTTCTCAGAGATCTTACAGGCTTTGAATGGAATGTCTTCTCTATATTCTCCCTGTCAGATCTTCCCCAGTCCTCGCCATTATAAGCATGGCCCGTTGCCAACTGCCTCGTTCTCCTCAACCAGACCCTTGTGGTCGTACTTCACCTGCCTTTAAACTCTTGTTCTCCCAATGAAATATACTCAGAGTCGAGAGTGGATTTCATGCTCTTTATTCAGCTCATAGTGGTGAGGAGGAATGAAAGTTTCCTCAAAGTATCTGCTTTATATACATTATTTACACAATGGGCTGCACGTGATTGGCTAATTTCGGAATTCTCCTGTAGGCCAATCAGGTTGTGGATTCACTTCCATCTGGAGCTGGATTGGGTGGCTCCTGCAGACCAATCATACTGCTGCATTGTTCTAGGACCAATCAGACTGCTGCATTTTGGATCCTATTCAACTCAGTACATAACACCCAACATTTCCCTTGGCCTATGTTACATGTCAGTTTCTGACTTTGCTATTCCCGTTTATCTATGGTAATCACTTCATGCCAGAAGCTGATTCTGGTCGTCTGAACTACCCCATTCATGATGTAACTATAGAAACACCACAGTGGATGACTCAGCATTGTTTTTATTCTTTCTATGGATAGACATGCCTTCATTTAATATTGATATTTAATATTCATTTAATATTGATATTGGAAAATACATATGGCTGTGAAGAAACTATATAGTAAGAAGAGTTTTATCCATTGTAAGTGTAACAATTGTCATTTGCAACTGGATATATTATATAATTAAACATCAACCACACTGTAGAATTGTGTGGCATGTCAGTGAATTGTAAATCAGAAAAAACACTTGAGTTCCATATAAGGTTGAAGCCAAAGCACACAGACACCATTTCGTGGCAGCTTGTACAGTACTTGGTTGCCCCTTGTGTGGTGATGAATCTTGCCAAATTTCAGAATAATTTCCTGCCAACCACCCTATACCTGCAAACCACCTAAGGTGGTTTTAAAGGGATTCATTCATTCATTCATTCATTCATTCATTCATTATCACCATTCATAACCCACCCTTCACCTGAGGGTTCCTGGGCAGATTATATGTTGGTTGCCATCCATCTGTTTTGGGAGACAATGGAGGAATAATATTATTAATAATATTTTTTATTATTTATACCCTGCCCATCCGACTTGTGTTTGTAGCCACACACAACTCAGAAATAGGACATAAGGATTTTCTTGAGTAGCACATTGTGATCTCTTGTGGAACTACAGGGGAACCAAGCAGCTGGCAGAGAAACCACAGAGCTAAATTATTGTTTGGGGGATTAATTATAAGACTCATTTTTTAAGTTCGAAAGTCCCTTGTAACAGGCACCGTACAATAATCTGGGAAGTGCATCTCCTGAACTATGAAGAGTTTACAACATAATCTGAAAGGAATGTAACATGAGATCAGGGGACCAGTAAGTACTTAAATCACTTGCATTTAATTCTGTGAGCAACGGGTGAAAAATGATTAATAGAAAACATCTCACATGCATTCATTAGAAAGATAGGAAGAGAAGTAGAAGTTAATGGGACTACCTTTAAAAGAAATACACTATGGCGAGGGCCATGAGGCCTGTGCCAAATGTAAATCCCTGTTTATGGATAATAAAATCCCAACTAAGTGCTGGAGAGGGTGTGATGAAACTAAATCCTATCAGCATATGCAACAGCTGTAAACTCATCCAAGACCTTAAGATGTCTGGGCTGGTTGTGACCTTCTTAAATGACTGGCATAAAAATCTTCCTTGGCCTGAAGGTAACACTAAATTGAAAGAGGAAGTGGGGCTGGGAATCTGATTAGCAGGTTTCATTGCATTGTTGAAGTTCAGGATTTTGTCCATGGACTTATGCTGGTAGCTTTCCCAACTACACAGGATTGAAACACAAACTTCATACAGTATTGTTATTATTATTATTTACAGTCCCTGCCTGTTTCCATGTTTCTTCTTGCTTTTCTCTTCTCCTTTCGTTCTATTTTGGAAAGCATGGCAATGGAAGCTACATTAGAGAAGCACCTGAAACAGGGGAAGCCAACATGGCTCCTTCCAGGTGTTGCTGGACTATAAATCCCATCACCCCCAGCCAGCATGGCTGATTCTCAGGGATTATGGGAGCTGTAGTTCAGCAATATCTGGAGGAAACCATACGGATTACCCCTGCACTCAAAAGACCAACTAGAAATTTGGCTGCACTATTTCATATGAATAACTTATTCAAAGGGACTTTTTTGTCTTGGGAAAAGTAACCTCAGAATTATTTTCGAGCGTGCTTCCAGATGTCAACAGGACAAAATAAAAGATTATCTTTGCAAACACATGTCGGAACTATATTAGTACTAGTGTTGTTTGTGCTAGTTATTGCGGGTGTTTACAGATCACAAGATTTGGTTTTGATCCTGATGCAACACTTCAGAAAAGATCCTGATTTGATCCAAACTGGTTTGGAGGCTATCCAGTTGGCTCAGGGTCTGAAGCTGAATTCTGATTTGGAAAAAATGTAGATTTGTGCCTCTCCCATTCACTATTTTTTATATATATATATATATATATATATATATATATATATATATATATATATATATATATATACAACTTGAAAGGGGGCAGCCTCTAACCAAGTGTTATCCACTCAGAAGGGGCTGCTGTATCTGAAGTATCATCCAATTCTGTCAGAAACAACAGGAAACCTTCTAGCTGTTGGGTTGGCATGACCAGTATGACAAATTATACTAAGACTTGCTGCCCTTGGTCTATTGTAGCCAACATATACAACCGGTTATGGCATACCAAATCTCTCTGAAACAGCCCACTTTGGCTCAGAATCTGGGCTTCAGCCAAATCCAATGAACACCTAGTAAAGACTAATTATGCATCATATAATCCCCCCACAAAAAGACTACTGTAACACCACTAGAGCTCTCCTTTTCTTTCTACTGCCATTATAGCTGATGCTCAGAGGTTGGGGAGGGGGTTCTTCTTCAAAATGGCACATCAGGCTGAAGCAAGCTATAAAGTTTCATTTTATTAAAAATGAAAGAAAGAAAATGAAACTGGCTAGCCAACAGTGAAAAAGATAGGGGTTTTTGCAATGAACCCTCATTGGCAAGGTGAAATTTATAACAGAAGTGGGTTCTCAAAAAATACAGAGAAGAGAGGAAATAATACAGAGATGGGCAGGATTACTCAAGGTGATTTGTAGCACACAACTAATTATTTGAGTGGTAAGTTTGTTTTTCCATTTCCTGGTTCTACCTACCCATGAATTACTAAAGAACTTTATTATAAATATACTTTCTAAAAAGTATTTTTGTTCACCTTATGATTAGGCTTTTGGAATATGCTGGAAACCTTTTTCTTCACTCAGGCTTCCTACTTTTCTTGTGCTGCTACTTTATCCACAACTGGTATTGTGAATGTTTCAAAAAAAAAAAAAAGGTTTATGTTATTACATTGTTTATATAATGTATTCATTCTTGTCTGCACACCGATTGGGTGTTGTGTTACTTAGCAGTCAAAATGTTTGTGCAATGAAGGAATAAATAAAATCGTTCCTTTTATTTATTTATTTTTTACTCAGCATTGGATTACTACAAACCTCTATCCCAGTGTGCTTAACCAGCACAAGTTGAATGAAGTCTCCAACTTCTTTTTATGTGTCTAAGGTTAGATCTTCTCCTCATCCATGATTATTTATTGGCATCTTAAAATAGTAGATTTTTTTATTTTTTGAAAGAGAAAAATAACATTTAGTATCTGATAAAATATCTGATAAAAATATTGAGATCTTCAAAAAGAATGTATGCATAGACTATGTATCATAGCCAGAAATCTATTCTGTTTCACAGACTGAAATATCTTGACAGCTGGAAAAAGCCAAAGGAAGGGATTTATATGAGCTTGTGCCGAACGCTCTGTTTATTAGTGGTCTCAGACACCTTGTATACCGAGATAAGCCGGAAACTTAAAATCAAGGAACATGTTAATATATTAGGTCAGTTTTGGCAGCCAAAAATAGGTACTAGCTGAGGAAACACTCCTGGAGTTTTGTTAGATCATACAATATGTTTCAGATGAGTTCTGCCTGAAGGCAACACTTGTCAGAAGACAGTCCTAAGGCAGAGAGTGGCACCAGGTTAGGCTTAAAGATATTAAGGTAATGGAGCATAAAATAGTTGCATATTCACTATGACACATGAACAAATGGCCAATAGGACATCATCTTGGAGGTTGTCTCATCCAGTATACGTTCCATGTTATTTCTCCTCTGGAAGTAGAGGCAAAAGCAAAACTTGTGCATGTGGATTCTGTAATTGCAACAAAAAAATGGTTTTTTGTTCATGCGGTGAATGCATTAAAACTAAAGTCCAACAGCACAGGTGCCAGATCACCTTCAGGCACAAAGTAGTTTTGTCAAAACTAAACAATGAAAAATGTTAAGGTCTAATAAATCTTCATGGTGGATCAGCACAAAAAGGATTTAGCACAGGTGATTCTGTAATTGTAATTCATTAGGAAAAATTAGCAGAGCTTAATGATCCTGAAACATTTACGTCCACCTGTGTGATGTGCTTGACTAGCATTTGGGAATTAAAACTTGTCGGACAGAAAATCCAGGACCATTTCCAGTGTAACACGTTCTCTTGCCTCTAAGGAGGAATGTCTGCAGAATACGTGTGAAAAATGTAGAACGCAAATGACTTTTGCATGAATGATCTGTGAACAGAAAGCTAGTTTCTTGCTCATGAATCTTCCTTGAAAAACCCCAGTGAGTTTTCCATTTTGGTATAACCTTTTCCACATACATTCCTCTGGGAAGAACATTTTTTCTGTTAGAGATAGCCAAATGTATTGGATTCCTGTTAAAGTGTTTAATAGTTTCCTCCTAGTGCTTGCCTTGGGTTGTTTTTTCCCGCCCAAGGGGTGGGATGGGGAGTAATTGTTCATATTCTAAATGCTGGTGGTATGTGAATATTATGCATCAGCAATCTGTGAAGTTCTGATTGCTTTATATTTTTTTAGCTGTCGTTTCCTAAATATCACTGCTCTGTGTACATTCAATGGTCATTTGCATACTGTACATTTCTCTACAGAATTGTGTTAATGATACTCAGTGTCCATATAGCACAGTTGCAGAGCATGGTCCTTCCCGACATACCATCCCCAAGTGCCTATTGGCAGAAATATGGGAGTTGGTCATGTTTACTGTGCAGATTCCTCTATTAGCAGTGCTGTGTCTGCCTGGGGGTGCACGGTGCCCCAAGTATTCAAAGTATTATCTTACAATAGCCACATAAAACAGGCCAACCTTCTTATCTTCATATTGAGCCTATGTGATGCACCAGACACCGTGCTGGATTCAGAATGGAGAGACCCATGCTGAAATCTTTCTTCATCATTAAGCTTACTGGGTGATGTTGGGCTGGCCGCCATCTTTTCCCCTAGCTTACTATGCTGGCATGAGATGATGACAAGGTGATGACTGCTGCGAGCCTGTTCTAGGAAAAGCAGGATACAAATGTCAGAGATAGATAGAAAGATATTCCAGTGTGTCATGAGGCCAAGAGAAAAGTGGCTTGGCTGAGCCTAGGGAATTCAAGACAGAAAGGAAATCCGAACCAAAGACTTCCTGACTCACACAGTTTACATGCCAATCCAGGGCACTATACCATTCCCCCAGCCAGAAGTCAGAGGGAAAAGTCCACAAGGTAACAGCCAGCATTGAGATCTTACATCAGTCTATCTAGGCTTGAGGGTGTGTATTAATGGGAAAAAAACCATGAAAAGGCATAGCATTTTTGTTCTGCTGATTCTTGAGTGTTTCAGCAAGTACGGTATAGCACAGTGGCTGAGCTGTACAAGTCGAGAAGTCCCTGGCTCCAGTCATGTTTCTGTCCTGAACTCTTAGCTAGCCTTAGACAAGGCATTTTCTCATCCTCACCCCCCACCTTCCCTCTGCAATATTGCATAGGGGAATTGGGCCCTGGGGCTTTCCAAAGCAGTCTCTTCACTGCATGTCTATTGCTCTCTCTGACGCGGCTTTGATCTGGAGAAAAACACCGGTGCCTGGGGAGGAATTAAAATATCCTGCCTGGATGGAGGGTTTGATGGGCAGTTGAAAGAGCTAGCCCATCTAGATTCAACAGGAGTAAGAAGAGAACAAGGCCTCCCTGGCAGCTCTATGCAATGACTCACGGTACCTCCTTCGTTCAGTCTAGATATGCTGTCTTCTTACACAAGTCATGTTAAGTGCCCTGCAGAGCCAGAGGAGGGTGGACGCGAGTTTGGATACGCACCAACTTATTAAAGAAGGGTACAAACTTACAGCAAAGGTCCGATGGCTCCCTCCTGGCTCCTTCTCACCGCATTCCATAAGGATATGGCTTATCCATACCAAAGTAAAGATACACACAACCTTTATAGGTCCAGGCAGGCTATGTCACATGGGAACACAGGTGGCTGGCAGTGGCGTGCAGTCAGTGGACTATGGGGTCTAGGCTGGTGCCCTAATGTTCCCCTGGTGCCTCCTTCCCAAAACCCAAGAAGCTTCTGCCCAGTTTAGGGAGGCACAATCAATGCTCACATGTGTGACGTCCCCCTGCCCATCACACTTGCAAGCCGGCACCTCTGGCCCCAACTGTTCCCCTACGATTGGTGGCTCGTATTAACCATTAACCCCCCCCCCCCAGCTATGCCTGGGGCCTGTGGATGCATCAAAGCGTGTGAAACACGTATGAACTCAGTACTACAGCTACTGCTAATTAGGTAGGGGTTGACCATCAATATGCTGCAAGCAGGGCTTCCAGACCATCTCCTCTTTTGGCTCAACACATCATGGCATCAGTATCTTGTATCTTCCTATACAGGATCTTGGGTTGTTCTTAATAACACTGGCGAAGCCCTGCCCTTAGATGGTAAAGGTACATAGAACAGAACTGCTGATCTACGCAAGCGGCGGAGCGGGTCAGGCCTGACCCTGCTGCAGAGCTGCTATGTCTGGGCTGAGGAAAGTGGGAGGCAGCTTTGCTGCCCACTCTCCCCCTTCTCTCTGCCACTGGGTCATGCCTGACCCAGAGGCAGAGGCGGAGCTGTTGCGGCAGAGGTGGGCTGCTCTCCGCCACCAGGTTAGACATGACCAGACAGGAAAGCTGCTGCAGCCGGGCACAAGGTGTACCGCAACCAAGGAGGGTGGGTGGCAGCACTGCTGCCCACTCACCTGCTCTCCTCCTCTGAGTCAGGCCTGACCCAGAGGTGGAGCTGCACTGGGCGTGAGTACTGCAACCAAGGCACAGCTCCTTCTTGCGTGGAGCTAGGCTCTGATGAAGGAGCCTGCTGTGGGGGTGCCTGTTTGCACCCTCTCACAAAATTGTGCCTGGAGCTATGGACCCCCCCAGACTCCCCCTCATGCTATGCCTCTGGTCCACTCCAACTGTGGAACTTGTTCATGCCTTGGAAGCCAGATATAGCTTGAGCCTAAGTGTCTTCAATTGCCAGAATTAACTCAGAACAATGTTGTGAGGGAGTTTGTAATGTTTCGAGTTATTTAAACTGCAGCCTAATTTGAATTGGAATCAGAGTTTATATTGTTGTTCCCTGACTTGAGTGTTCAGAAAGTGCATTCCAAGAGAGATACATAAATAGAATATTAAGAAAACGACATAATAAAATGCTTCCAAAATAATAGCTTTGCATCTTACTCTGTTTCTTTCATGGAAACCTCTAGAATGTAGAAACGATTGCTGCTAATGCATTTTAATTGGCAACGGTGATTAACCACAATATAGTGATTAGTGGAAAGGCTGCATGACCCAGATTCTTCTTGAGAAGCCCAACACAAAAACTCAATGTCATAAGCCCAACCAACATGGAAAAAATGTAAGTTTCAGTGGAACAAAATATAAAGGACAACAATGTTATCTCATAAAATAGAACTAAATTTCAAGTTCTATGTCATGGCTCTCTGTCTAAGAAAACAAAAGGAATGAATCCCTTTGGAGTTCAGTATTGTAAAAACAGCCTGACATAATAGGGGAGGAAGAAAATGTTTTCTGCTCTTTATTCTGAAGAATAGCAGATTTCATCATCGTGTGCCTCTCCGGACTGGCAGCTTAGGATAGCAGACTGTCTAACAAGAAATTTGGGTTTCGACCCATTTGTCATCTCTAGATCAGTATTACATTTAATAGTGGCAAACCATATAAAAATGGGGCTGGTAGTAAGCATTAACTAAAACGTCTAAACAGAGCAAACGTAACCTGCTGATTGATCATAGGTGCTCTGTTAGCTCTGTAGCCAATTGTAAGGGCTGGGTTCAATTAAGTTCCTGCACTAAAAGAAGTCAATGCTAGTGAATGGGACTTCCCCCCTCTCCTCTCCTCCCCACCCGTGCCTGCCCCAAATCTGCTTGGAATGGCTGGGATAAGATCTAGAACAGCTTGTTTTGGGAAGAGAGGAGAGATGCTTGTGCTGACAGAATGGTGACCTAACATGACATTGAATTCCACCCCATTGAGTGCACGTGTGCATTCAGAGCTATAATTAACGCAAACAATATGATACAGATACCCATTAGCAACATGCAGTGGCGTAAAGTTGCTTACTTAGATGGGGCAGGGGCAGAGTGGCAGCAAAATCACGGCCACACAGGTGATCCAGTAGCATTGTTAGATAGGCAGCAATGCTCTTATTGTGGTATCTACACAGCCTCAAGCTCAATGGCACCCTGCTCCACCCCAGCCAGGTAAGCAACAGTGATGTTGGGGTTGAGAGGGTGTCTCCACCACACCACAGATCCTGCTTCTGAAGTTTTCTTATCTATCCATTTCAGATGCACATTGACATGAGTCTACTGAAGAAGAGAACTGTTATTGAAAGTATCAGGTGTGTGAGAAAGAGAAAAGGGGGTAGGGGTGGGATGTGGGAACATATTAGTAAAAAATAAGAATCAAACTTCAGCATATTTTGCCTCAACTACTTCCCTTCTCTCCAGCAATTTTCTTCCTGCTTTACTCCCTATTCCAGTTGCCTGGCAACAGAAAAGGACATCACATGCTTTTTGGACAGGAAATGGTAAGTGAAAGAAAGAAGTCAACAAAGCTGCTACCACTGCAAATCCCCACAGAGTTTGTTGGAGAGCACACGTTTTCCCTTTTATAAAGTTCTTTGGATTACTGTGCTGGCTTGGGTGTCTAGCTATCTGTTCAGATTCAGGGATCTTTTCTTCCTTGAATGAATCAAGTGAAATTTGCACAGAAACAGGAGCAATGTTTAAATAGCCTTATAAAATAAAATAAAAAACCTGGCCTCCTTTTATTTTAGTCCCAGCTCCAGAATTTTTGGGCAAGTGATGAATACTCTTAAACTAAATATAGGATTTGTTTTTATTTATTTTTTTGCTATCTTTTAAAAGACTCCCTCCTTTTTAGTGTAGCTGTACATGAAGAAGTCATTACATCTTTCCAATCTGCTTCCCAACCAGTGAATAGTGCAAACACAGTTGACTTCCAAGGTGGAGGCCTAGGGCTTTCTACTTTAATTGCAGACATTATTCTTATGTGCAAGCAGGAATGAAAGGCCCAGGCATGCATGGTGTTCAGTTCAATATTAATCATGCATTAGATTAAAAATGGGTTACTCTAACGGATGTAGCAGTATCATGCTAGCAACAGACATTGAAACCACAACTTATAGACTTGAAGTTGACACTGGATCATAACATGCTTAATGTTAATTACTCTGCCTGTCAATCTTGCTATCCGCCATCACCATCCACTTGCAATATGATGTTTATAACTTTCCAGCTGGGCAGCAGATTAACAATATGAATATTAAGACCAATAATCTGTACTTCTGAGGTCAGTAGTAGCCCTTCTTGAATCCACCCTGTTTCTAACACACGCTCCAAGCAGACTACTTTATTAACTACTTCAGTGATTCCAAAAGGTACCTTATTGACAGAAGGGAATGAGGAAACCCTCTGGCTCCCTCACAAAGCCTCTTTAGCTGGGAGTGTTACTAGTACAATTGCCACTATTCTAACCGGCTAATGCAGTTCAGCCCTGACCTGGAGAGACCTTTGTAGCTGATAGGGTAGCTTAATTTTCATGCCAATTCAATCTTTGGCCTCTGCGCTGAGCCTGCCAACAAGGGTATGAATTAACACCAATTATTCTGCTGCTTTATGTACTAGATTGAGAGTATCAACTCATTTTGCACAGGTCACCGAACAACTGTCAGATGTTAACGACTTTTGGTTCCTACCTACTGACCTGCTTCGGGTTAGCCGAAACTCAGAGTTGAAGGGGTTTGTATCTCATTAATAAGAGACTGACCTGCTTGGTCCCTCAATTATTCCCTTTCACAAATCCACATAGGTGTTTCTTTTCCCATCAAATGCATAACCAAGGGGCACATCCTTTGCTGCTGATTGTCTTCAGTTTAGTTATCCCCATCAGAGACGAGAGCTTATTGGTTGCTGATTGCTTGCATCATGCAAGAGTAAGCGTCTATACACAGAAAGACTCATGTAAAGGAAAGGATGATGAAGAATGTATCTCTGACTTGCAAGTAGAAACCCTACAATTTTCTGCAAATAATATCAGCTAGTCATACGGCAAACATATACATTCATTACTGTGAATAAAAGAGCACCAACCAGCATTAGTCAATATAGCTAAATGGTTACTTTTACATATTATCTTGATAATATTTTCTACCATGGATTTTCCTGTTGGGACAATGTGGTGCTTTTCTATACTGGAAAATTTTATTTCTCTATTTGTTTTAAGACACTGCCAGACTTGACTTTGTATGCAAGCTTTATTGGAAGAACTATTGATAAATGCTCAGGCTCGTTCCGAAAAAATAATAATTCTGGAAAATGTAGAAAGACCAAGGCCTGCAGGAAAATGCCCCAGCCTCCTTTGCCAGTTCCCACTTCCCAAGTAAATCTTGCAAATGCAAACTGAGGAGAGGACCAGCAGGAAAGAGAACTGGCAGGTGACAACAATTACTTTGTAGATCACATTTCAACACTTGGGCACCCCTGAACTTGCTCCCAGTGTTTTTGTTCCAGGAAAGCATGCATGGAGAAGGGACTTTCTCATACCTACTAGCAGTGTAGAGCCAGTGTGGTGTAGTGGTTAAGAGTGGTGGACTTGTAATCTGGTGAACCGGGTTCGCGTCTCCGCTCCTCCACATGCAGCTGCTGGGCTAGTCACACTTCTCTGAAGTCTCTCAGCCCCACTCACCTCACAGAGTGTTTGTTGTGGGGGAGGAAGGGAAAGGAGATTGTTAGCCGCTTTGAGACTCCTGAAGGGGAGTGAAAGGCGGGATATCAAATCCAAACTCTTCTTCTTCTTCTTCTTCTTCTTCAAAGTGAATTGGACTTGGGAGGCTTAGGAAGATATTTCCTATGCTTCCCAGGCACATGCTCAAAACTGTGCAGGCCTTAAGGACGAAACCTGCAAGGTCACCAGCTAGTATCCCTGCTGCTGAATTCTTCATCCTTGGATTGAGCAAATAATGAGCCTGGGAAATAGTTTCTGAACCTCCAATTCCAAAATTCACTGCCAACAATATTACAAATTCATTCTCTCTACCTGGCCTTTGACATGCAGCAGGAAATGCCATTTAAGCATCCACATACCTAGGAAAATTAAGCAAAACATGATAAGCAGAAATGCAAAGATCTGGGGTCAGATTAACACACAACCAGGGAGAGGGGGAACAAGCATCACCATTCAAGACTCTTTTCAATTCGTGATGGGTAACTTTGAGAAGCATGTAGCCTCCTGTACACATTGAAGCTCCCTGGACTTTTTAGAAGCCTGAGCTGCAATAGCAATGGTGTGTGTGTGTGTGTGTGTGTGTGTGTGTGTGTGTGTGGAGCCAGTACCCACATCCCTATGCACATCCCCATGTTTGAATTTAGCATGCTGTCAGAATTCCTGAAGAGGATTTATATCTATCAGACACTCTTGTTTTGGGAAACAGAAATGGAATTCAGCTTAAGCCGCTGTAAGCTGATAAATTCTGCTGTGTCAATTAACTCAAGGCAACTCTTATCTGCTCTGCAAAAAGAAATAACATTGGGAATGAAATATGAAATTATACAGCTAACTGTTTAACTGAGGTGAAAGCGTCTTCACAGACACTTACCGACACAAACAACACTTGGAACAGCTACCCAATCCAAAAATGAGAAATGCACTTTTTCAGAATGTACCATACTCATGTATGTTTCTTGATTGGTGGTTGAAGAAACGTGGGAAGAGTTAATGGTTTCTGACCAGCCAACTTGACACAACTTCAGGGCAAGGCAGTGCTTTTTTATTGGATTTATCTCATGCACATTTGCTGCTGCTTTTAGGCTAAGAAAAAGTCAACTGTTTCCATTTCGCAAAGTTGTGCCATGACTGGGAGACCGTGTGAATGTAGAGTATTCAATATACTGTAGCGCTGTTTCCCAAATATGAGTAATGGTAGCATCTGGACACACAAAGCTGACTCATATTATGGCATTCCTTCCTGCCATTGCAAGGGACTCATCCTTAGTGCCGAAATGACATTGCCTTGATCTATCATCCAGCTGCCCAGAGAACAGCTCACACACAGGTCTTTGTTTTCCAGTGAAAAGGAAGCTTTGGATGAATGGTTCATTCATCATTCCCACTTCATTAATTCGAGCTTTCCCTCTGTGTTGTTGCTCTATTATGCCCCACCATTAAGGAAAGAGCTAAGTTTAGCAGAGGCAAAGACAAACAAGATAACTATTTCTTCCAACCTCTTGGAAAGTTAGTCTTCAATAACGATCCGGCTCATTCTAAACTTGTGCTCTCCAAAGTGGAAGAAAGATTAATAGTGTGTGCGGTTCAAGAGATAACTGAGTGTAAATAATTATGTGTCTGTGTCACAATGGGGGGAAAATGCTGTCTTTCCAGCACTGGTTTATCTTGCCCCTTCTTCTAGGTCTCAGACAGTAAGAGACAATGGTTCTAAATATAATGAAAAAGCAGCTGAGGAATAGATGACTGGGGAAAGGAATCAGTAATTTAGTCAGACATTAATCTTCTCTGTTCAGTTGTAAATGAAACAAGGAAAGAAGGTCATCAGCAGTTAATAAACAGTTTTCTAGCATTTTGTCAAACTCTTGCTTAAACACCAGAATGGACTTGCTAGATCACAGTAAAGGTCCATCTGTTTCCTGGTTTTGGTCACCAATACCTGATATTCAGAGCTGCTTTGCCTCACAACATGGAAGTCGATAGTGGTCTAGCTTTAAAAAACAGGTGCTTCTATTGGCTTGATCTGAGCTGGCTTAATTAATTGCAAGAACACATGGACCGATCAGGATTATCAGTTAATAAGAATAGAAGTCTTCCCTCAATGTGCCCTGTTGTGTTGTCCTGCTATGCCATGCTGCAGGGGATGGGAATAGGAGTTCACATAAACTCTTTTTGTTGAGCAGACATAATGAGAAATCCATAGTTGGATAAGCCACTTGAATTGATTAAGTATTGTGTTTGATAACATTGTGGTTGATACTGTGTTCAATTCCAAGGGCAGCGAACTGCCAAACAACAAGCAATATCAGCGAACCCTGAACAGAACACACAATTCCTGAAAGAAGTGCAGAAGTGCTGAAGAAGTCTTTCACCTGAAGATTACTTGGAGGAAAAGTGTTGCAGGGATGGCTCTGTGTGGGTGCAATGCATGTAACACTGAGGTCAATGACAAAACTCCCGTTGATTTCTGCTTAATGGATTTGGCTGGTACCCAAGGATGATGAATCAAAGAGTCCACAGAAGTCTATTGTGTGTGCAAAAGAGAACAGTAAGCCCCCGTACACATGGGGATCAAGATTGTGACCAATGTGTCCTCCATATAACCTCCGCAACAGTGAAGACACTTGGCAAATGACATCCCTGTTTATCATCTGAACATTTTGGATGTTTCCCTGCTCACTGATAAAGCTATGTTTGTACTGTAGCTGCAGCTAGCTATTTGGGGAATGACTACATCTGTACTTTCTCCAAATATGCCAGGGGCATAATTTAAACCTGGGATTGTATATTATACAGTATGCCAGTTTCTGGTAATTTCCTGTGGAACAGTATTACTTTGCGAGTGAGGTGGTGATATTTTAAAAAGAGCAAACTTTTATTGCTGCTTCAAAGCCCAAGATACATCGGTAGGCCACAGATCTTGATAAACATCAGGAAGAAATACAAGATGTACAGTCCTGACCACATAACATCCGGCGATGTTTATATCCATAAATAGCCAGACGGTGTTTCACCATGTACCTGGCCAATGTGTGATGCAACGTTTTATAGATGAGGATACCTTTTGAAATTGGGGTGCCTTCTTTGTACTTCACAATGCCTGCTACATAGCCAAATGTGTCAAGCCATTCCTGTTTACTGATAGAAATGACACATGACTCAGACATTCCGAATTAAGTCCTGCTATCAAGCACGCATGGTCCTAAACCTGGTAGATAATAAAATACTCTCGCACTACAGTCATAAATACTTCTCTCAATTATTTAGCAATCTAGTTCATTGCCTGTTTTTTCCCCCCTGTTAGAGGTTGGAAAACAACACACACATACACATGGTTGAGTGCAAACTACTCATTGGTTAATGGACCTGCAGTCCTCCAGAGAGCATCAGATAACTGCATGAATACGGCTGCTTGTCTTTGCATCTTTTGAGCTGCCTGGCTGGTGCAGGGGGGGGGGTGTTCACAGAGGCAGGAACAGCCAATATCAGTAAAAGGTCATGTGCATTTATTCATTTATTTTTGATTATTATATTGCTAATTATAGAAGCTCAGAATTGTCCCGCCTAGGAAATGTGTTCCAGAGTTGCAGCTTCCATGTGGAAGTCACAAAATGAGGTATGTTACACTTGAGCATCTGACCCAAATGAGCTAATACCCAAGAGTGGTGTCTTGCACAGGGAGAAACTGGCAAAGTACCGTACCTCCAGGCAAACCTTTATCACATGCTGTAGCAGAGACCACAGCTGAACCTTTATGTGTAAATATACCGAGTATTTTAAAGTCAAAAACACTATTCAGCCTTCTCCTAAGCAGATCCTAAATCAGTACAAAGTTGGAAGAAATTTCCCTTAGGTTAGAATAAGTACTTATAACCATTATTATTCCCAGCGGAAGTCATAATAGCTTTGATAAACACAGCTCACTGAGAGTGCTTGGCATTGCTATTTAATTTAGGATCATAATATAAATCCAGGAAAGTTCTGTATTCCACTGCATGACTATATAACTCCTGTCAATTCACAGTACAATTTAGTATGGGCCAATCAAAACAAACAAGCCACTGTGCGGGCCTATAACACACTGTGGGAGGGGGGAGAGCAATACTATAGTGGCCATGGGCATGCTACCAAACTACCATGCCAAATTCTTCACACATTTATGGTAACATGATCTACTGTGCAAATGACTACAATCTAGGCTCCTCGTGGCCGCCAATGAGGACAGAGAGATGCTCCATGTTATCATAGCCACCAGGTCATTACACCATTATAGAGACACCATTTTCCTGTTAACATGTAGTCTTAACATGGTCAGATTGGTACTTTGAGAAAATACAGGTGGCATACAAATGTATCTGGAGACAAAAGTGGCTATAAGTTTTTAGGTTTCAGTGAGAGCTCTGCTTTCCCATGCTTTTGCTTCTCAAATGACACATCTGTGGACTCCAAATTTAAGCCTGACTGCTGCTTCCTCTTTTCCTATTCCCACTTGCTTCAGGCGGGACACTCACTTTGGTTTCCCCCTTCAAGTATTTAGCATGTACTTGAGAAGGGAGGGGCCATAGCACAGTGGTAGCCATATATTTCACATACAAAAAAAATCTCAGATTTAATCCTCCTTAGGGATGAAAGGTAGTCTATAAATGCTTTGATAAATAAGTTGATAAATCTCCAGGAAAGTCTTCTGTCTGAAAACCCTGGACAGGTGCTGCCAGTATAATGCAGGAACAATAGGAAGCTGCTTTAGACCAAATTAGACCACTGTTGATCCCAGGGTTTCCCAAACTTAGGTCTCCAGCTGTTTTTGAACTACAACTCCCATCACCCCTAGCTAGGAGCACCAGTGATTGGGGTGATGGGAATTGTAGTTCAAAAACAGCTGGAGACCCAGGTTTGGGAAACTCTGGTCTATCTAGTTCAGCTGATTGTCCATACCGATTGTAGCCGCTCTCCAGGGTATCAGGCAAGAGTCCTTCCCAGCCCTAATGAGAGATGCCTGTGGCCTTCTGCAGGCAAAGCTTTGGCTCTGCCACTGAGTGCAACAGTTCCCCATCAGTTCCTCATTTTCCTTGCTTACCTGAACATTTGTTTAGCATTTCAAAAAAAGACGTTTGTACTATTTTTGCAGGTGAACTCTTGAAAAACTATTTTAAGAAGGGGGCAGGTGGTCATGTTTGGAACAAGACCAGACAATCGGTGCTATCCAAATTTAGCTTCTGGAAACTGGAATAAGACATCCCTCCTGAGTTTGATTCAGGCAAAACATTGTATGTCAGCACAAAATAAGGTGGGTGAGTAAACACTAAGCACCACCCCCCAATCTGGAGCTCTCCAGAAGTTTGGACTACATCTCCTATTATTCTGTGCTGGCTGGGGCTGATGGGAGTTGTCATCCAAAATATATGGAGGGCATCAGGTTGAGAAATTGCCTATATTAGGGATGAATCCCAAAGTATATGAGTAAATCCAAACTAATGGATCAGGCCCCCACTTTCTAAAATTCTGCTGAGAGTGTCATTTATATAAATCCATCTGTACTATTACATCATGATGCGAAGTCTGTATCTTTTGAAACTCGGATACAAAGGAAAACAGAATGGAAAAATCTCAAGGCAATATGAAATTTTGAACTGAAGAAGTGCAAGAAAAGAAAACTGGTATATAATTCAAGCTTGCTTCTAAAAATGCAGGCATCAGCTTTTTGATATATTGCAGTCATTAAGGGAAATTTATAACTTATACAGGTAGCATACATCTTTGTTTCATGAAATATTGTTTTCATATATTAAATAATGTAGCTCTTAGTTCAATGAAGAGGGTATACATTCATTTTCACCCACATGGTTCATTATTTCATATATGCAGACAGACACTCGGAGGCAAAAAACCCGAGTTTTCAATTAATGTTCAGCTGCCTTCCAGAAAATATTATCAAGCATGGGCTTATTTTGCTGGATGAACACTGATTGATCTTGTCAGGGGAAAATCAAGCACATTTAGCCACTTGCAAGGAAAAACACTCTGACCAATATCTTCCTCAAGTTCTTTCTGCTGCGGAATCGGGCTGTCAGAATCAATGTTGCTCTGCAGCTTTCTAAGTAATTTCCATTTAGTGGCGAAAGCTGTTTTCTTCAATTTTGTGGCTTTTTTTTTTTTTTTTTGGTCTTTCCGCTTGCCTCCTATCCATCTAATAACACTCAGATGTCATGGGCACACTTACATTTGCCACACCCCAATGATTCCTAGCCACCTGCTTGACATGCCCATAGCATGAATGCTGATGATGCATTATATGTCCGGCAGTTTCTGTGCCGCACTGTGACAGTCCTCTACAAAGCAGTGCCCACAGACATTCTTCACTGTGTAGGAGCTTTCCTGGGTGTCAGTAATTCATTTTGATGGCACACAGATGATAACCCTTCAGAAGGCAATAATGCTTCCTGTTTAGCAACAATCTGACCTTGATCTCCTCTTAGGTTCTGTAGACTTTCTTGAAAGTGCAGTCAGATTATGATGCACACCTGTTAATGTAAAGGTGTACATGGCAAGTGCCAAAAGAATACGGGACCAGTCCTATGCTCCCCAAGGCTTTCCTGATCTTCCCCCCTCCCAACACGATAGTAGGGCTAGGACTGTGAGTGTGCCTCAATTTCCTGCTTATATACCGAGACGATGTTAAATATAATTGTATAATTTTCACTGAAATGGAGAATGCCTGTATGTGTATTGCTAAGGGTTTAACATTGGAAAATTCCATTAGGGTATGCTAAAACAAAGAAGAGCACTCTGAGCACCTAGATGGATTGATAATTAACTGTTAATCTCTGCCCTGCTCTTTCATGTGGTGTTTAACTTTCTATCATATGAAGGGTAAAGGTAAAGGGGCCCCTAACCATTAGGTCCAGTCATGACCGACTCTGGGGTTGCGGCGCTCATCTCACTTTATTGACTGAGGGAGCCGGCATACAGCTTCCGGGTCATGTGGCCAGCATGACTAAGCTGCTTCTGGCGAACCAGAGCAGCACATGGAAATGCTGTTTACCTTCCCGTCGGAGCGATACCTATTTATCTACCTGCACTTTGACGTGCTTTCGAATTGCTAGGTTGGCAGGAGCAGGGACCGAGCAGCGGGAGCTCACCCCGTTGTGGGGATTCAAACCACCGGCCTTCTGATTGGCAAGTCCTAGGCTCTGTGGTTTAATCCACAGCGCCACCCATGTCCCATATGAGGGGTATTCAGTTGCAAATCATCCTTTTTTAAGGGAGATGGCTTTGGTCTTTGGTGTTCCCAGCCACAGCAAGATAAGGATGTGCAAACGAGTCTTTTCTGGAGTGAAAACAGGCTAATGGAGGCTGCAGGGAGAGAAAGACCTCTGATTTTAGGTCTGTTTGGAGTTATTTCAATATTACTAAGAAGATGACAAGTATATTTCTTATGGAACTATTTGGATATATCATTCTTTGTTTTTGTACCTGTTGCAAAGAAAGTTCTGGTTAGTAAAGCTTGGAATCCTATTTATGGGTCTAGTCCATTTTTATTCCAAGAGGAGTCAGTTTTTATGCATCCTATTGTTTCTAGCTGTGCAGTATTACTATTTGCAATATACTATAGTTAGATTCAGTGGCAGAAGGAGTGTAATTCAGCCGAGGCTGCCACTCACAGAAGAGGGGGAATTTCTGCTGATTCTCTTTTCTTTCTTGAGTAGATCTTTGTATCCAATCATCTATCCAAACTTATCTGGGAATTATAGGTCTGTGAGGTCAGCTCCCTTAACAAACTATAGTTCCCAGGATCCTTTGGGGGAAGGTATGACTATTAAAGTCATATAAGAGTGCTTTAAATGCATGGTATGGATGTGACCTGTGATGGAATATCTGGCTGCTTTCATAATTAAAATTGCCCACTTACAAATGTTTTTTGCCCTATGGAGTCGGGCTAAGACAGCAGTACTTTCCACCTCCTGGCAAACGAAGTCAAAACTTTGGCCCATGTAACCCCTATTGTCAACACTGATCTGCAGAGTTTCTCTAGGATTTCAAACTGGGTTCTTTCCCAGTCCTGCCTGGAGATGCCTGGGATCAAACATGAAACTTTTTGCTTGCCCGAGGCTACAACCAAAAAATTTTGCACACCGAAAGCATAGGAAAGGCAGGACAATGGTGAAGAGGTCAGGAAAAGTGAAAGAGGAGTTTCATGAAGCACTTATATCTTCATAATTGCATTTGAGTGGGATCATGTGGAATCTCCACTGTTGTATCGCTCTGGCAATGTTTTGCTTTACTAAAGCCTTTAGAAAAGTTTGTTGGGTCTATTGGGAAGACTGATTTATTATTTGAAAGTTAAACCAATTTTCTGAATCTCTAAAAAACAGCCAAGCCATTTTCAAAATATTTCTTGCCACAATATAGAAATGTCAAACTTTTCAGCTGAAATGAAGTGAAAATTGTTTCAAATCATTATTTCAGTATATGTAGCTACTGCATTGAGATGTCACAATGAAATGCCACATAATGTCAAAATAAATGCAAAGTTGTCACAATAATATCCTGGATAAAAAAGTGAATTCTTTCTTCCTTCCCTCCTTCCTTGGGCTGAGCAAATTCCAAGTGTTCCTCCATCTTGCATGGTGTTACACTCACATAAAGCTCAGCTGATTGGCTTTTTTTAATGGTCAAATCCTAACCACATTTATCTACAAGTAACTGCCACTGATTTCCATGGGATTTCCTTGCAAGTATGGGGAGGCAGACTTAAATAGGCCAGAGGACTTTCACAGAGCAAGACCTAGCATTTCTTATGTCACACATCAATATTGGAGACAGACTTTCAGTTACTATTAAGACTATTTGTTTGTTTGTTTGTTTGTTTGTTTGTTTGTTTGTTTGTTTAAACATTTTCTATCCCAGCTGTCTACACAGCAGCACACTTTTAAGAAAAAGACAGTCTTTAACCCTTTTGCATTGTGCTCATAACACTAAATATAGGATTGCCACACTAACAACCCAAAGACACAGCTGGTGAGGGTGTGGGAATCAGACTGGTCATAGGCCAAAATCACACCATACCTTTAAAGTATTGTAGTAAACAGTCATGGCTTCCCCTAAATAATTTTGGGAGCTGTAGTTCATTAGGGGTGCTGAGAGTTGTTAGGAGATCCCTATTCCCCTCACAGAGCTACAAATCCCAGAGTTCCCTGTGAAGAGGGATTGGTTGTTAAACCACACTGGAATTCAGATTACATACACAATGACCCCTTAATTCAAACATTCTCCACTTATGACAATAGACAATATTTATAGCACCCCCATTACTACAATCCAAAAATGAACTGGAGTTTTTGGACACTGCTTCACGTTCAACATTAACAGGTATATGACTTTCAGGCCACATATATATGCCATGCCACTGCAAGGAAGTCAACTGCCATATCATTTTAGATGATGGTGAATATAAATCATGCAAGATAACTATTTCTATGAAAATCTATTTAACTCTGCTGTTGCAGCTGCTACAGTTTTTCAGATTTTCACAAAATGCAACTATCCATGGTCACAAAAACAGCACATCTTGTTCCAGTTTGACTTAGCCTTTGTTTGCAAACTCTTGGTCTGCTGAACTTTCGGCTTGCCATTGTCCATCGGTTACACTGTGATCTATAGATGTCCATAGTTAAAGATTAAGCATTGCTCGCCCGTGAATGCTTGTTTACGCTTCATTGAAGACTGGTAATAATCTACCAGTTCAATACAGGCTACAAGTGTGAGGAAGCACATGGCTCTATTGGCTTTAGTTACTTGATGGGATGTTTGGAAGAAAATGCCTACATCCTCCTAGATGTTTATTTTAAGAAGTTTCAATGAGCCCAAACACACACACGCAACATAACACCCTTGCTATTGATCCCTGATCAGATTAGTTTAGCATTAATATGTCTTTTTCCCCCAGGAGTTGACTGTAAAACATAGTTAACTGATTGCAAGCTCCATCATTTAAAGCAGCTGGCACTAGTGTGGTGGCTGGTGTTGCCAGTTTAATTGGTTCACTCTCAGAGAAAGTTTGGTGAGTCGAAGAGTGCAGTAGTAAGTATCCTTTTAAAATAAATAAATAAAGGAGTTAAGTCCTATTGAAATCACTGGAGTAGGCAACCAACATTCTAAACAGCTATGTTAAAAAATATCATATACAACAGGGCCTTCCTGGATCAAACCTCTCTGAAATACACTAGTGGTTTTAGATTTGAATGTATTTAGGTTTGTGTGTATTAAAAAACAAAACAACATCAACCAAAACTTCACCCCGGCAAGGAGGGTGGGCTATTCTTTGGGGGAAGAGCTGTAGTGGCAGAGTATCTGTATGCAGATGCTCCTAGATTCAGTCCCCAGCATCTTCAGTAGGGCTGGAAGTGGCCCCTCCTTGAAGCACCGGAGAGCCACTGCCAGTCAGTGTAGACCACTGTTTCCCAAACTTGGGTGTCTAGCTGTTTTTGGACTGCAACTCCCATCATGCCTAGCTAGCAAGACCCGTGGTCAAGGATGGTGGGAACTGTAGTCCAAAATCAGCTGGAGACCCAAGTTTGGGAAACATTGGTGTGGACAATACTGAGCTAGGTATGACTCTGTATAGGGCAGCTTCATGTGTTCCCATTATGTTAGGGAACAAACTATGCTAGAATCCTTCTCCCTGATAGGCAACAAGAGGGCTATGGAATGTGAAATTTCTGAATGCATAGCTTGGCCCTTACTTCCAAGTATTTATATTTAGGCTCAGGCTGGCAGTTCCTTTGAAATTAATGAGATTTCAGTACAAAAACGAACACAAGCTACACTGACCTGCAGAGGATTTAGGTGTGTTCTAGTTTTCATTGGATTGTACTCAGTGTGCTTTGAATATAGCACTTCTCTGGAGTGTTCAAAAACATGTTTTTGTGGAACACTAAACTCCGCATGACCTCTGTTGTAGGCATGTATCCATAACAATGATTTCTTAAAGACCCACAAAGCTTGTACAGCTGTTTCTCTTCAACCTTTCTAGCTAGTAATCCTTCCCCACCCATAATCCGGAGAACTTTAAGTGTCGTTTAACAAACCACAAGTATACCATTAGACATTTAAAATACACTTAAACCTGTTTGAAATAATAGCCCTTGAAAAGCAGTGAGCATATGCCAAATCCTGTGAACTCCCAATAGATGGTGCTGTTAGGGATGCAGCGAACATGTCATCCGTCTATGCAAATTTAGCTTCAGGCAATATGTGCAGGGATTTACCTCTGTCTATGCTTCAGAACAGAACGTCTTTCACAAGAAGTTTTTCTTTCCAGAGTCCAACGGCTGCAGTTCAAAGGGTTTCACAGGGGTTGTCTATCATTGAGGAGGAAGCTGTGCTCAAAGTAGGTAATGTCACAGTTGTAAACAAGCAGACTGCTTTGATATGGGGCTGAGGCCATTTTCTATTTAAGGTGCAATCCTATACAGCAGGGTTAGCCTACCTGGGGTCTTCCAATCACGATCTACCCCAACCACGTTGACTGGGGCACAATCCAAAACTTCTGGAAGGCACATGTTGGGGACCCCTGTTATGCATGCTTATTTGACAGCAAGTCCTATTGAATCCACCAAGGTTCACTTCTGAGGAGACATACATAGGATTGTGTTGTTAGTTATGAAATTTCAGTATCCAGAGCTCTCAAATGCATTAACTGTTTGACCATCTGGTTGAATTTCCCTCCACCCTCATGTCAGCGTAAAATAGTTTGCAGAACAATTTACAAATCAAAATAAAAATGTTTATTTTATTGTTTTAAATAAAATAAACAAAACAGCAGAAAAAACAGCTGTTAAACGATTAAAAGATTAATCGTATTATAAATTAAATCAAATGTTTTGGAAGGTAATAAGGTAACCTGGTATCCATGAAAGGACATCAGAGTCAGGGAGAGCATTCAATAAGGGTGGGGAACCTGTGGCCTTCCAGATGTTGGCAGATTCCAGCTCTGATAAGCCCCAGCCAGGATGGCCAATGGTCAGGGATGATGGGAGTTGCAGTCCAGCAGCATCTGGAAGGGGAATATGCTGAATATGCCGGGGATTGAATTTGAGACTTTCTGTGTGGAAAGGAGATGCTCTACCACTCAGCTGTGTCCTCTCTGTAAAAATAGGCACAGTTATATAGAAAGCTGCCTTATACTGAGTCAGTCCACTGGTCTATCTTGCTCAGCATCATCTACACAGACTGATAGTCACTTCTGCAGGATTCCAGGTGAGGTTCTCTCCTGGAGATGCAGGAAGTTGCACTTGGGACCTCCTGCAGGAAAAAGCAGGTACTCTACTACTGAATTCACAGAAGAATGCAGTAAAGAAAGTGTTGCTAGCCCATTTGTACAGCTCCATGAACACAGATGACATGCACAACAGACACCTCATCTTGTGCTGGTCCCTTCCCATTTCCAGCCCATTTGTATTGTAGGCAGCAGAAGCGCTACATGGAATCTGTATGGGAAATGTACCTCTAAATGTTGAAACTGCTCAATGTTCAGGCTTTTTCTTTTTCCAGTTTAGCATATTTGTGCTAGACAGAGTGTAGGGGGAGTTTTCTTCTGGACAGGCTCTAAATGGCCTAATGTTAGACACTTGGACAGCAAATTATGTTTGGGAAAACTGCAGCCAGGCTTATGGCTTGCTTGATTACGAGTATAACTGGATGGAGATGTTCGAATGACGTGCTTCTGTTTTCTTTGCATTTGAAACCATCTGCCTTATATTTGCCAGAAATATACCATGTTTCCCGATATGTGCAAAACCGTGACCTTGTTTTCCATGCTCTGTTTTAAATTGTTTCAATATAATTTTGAAGTGCTGACTACTTTTATGGTGTATGAGTAAGCTTTGGAAACACAATCAGCCCTTGGCTTAAGAGCGCTTTCAGCCAAATGTCAGCATCCCACTTGACTCTGAACAAGATTGTCCTATTCCTAGTGAAGCTTAAAATGTGCTAAACGCCATAGTAACAATGCACCTCAAGTAAATATAAGCAAGCTTCTCAGAGGTTTTTTATTATTTATTTCTATTCCTTTGCCCTCACCTTATAAGATGAAGCTAACCTAGAATAATTTGAAAGGTTTTGGCTTCATAAAACTACTGAACATAACATTGAAAGAGAGGATGCTGGTACGATGCTGACATCAAACTCCTTGAGAAGACTCATTTTGATTTTAATGGCTCTGAACTGTACTTTAAAGACAAATTAAACATCTCCCATGATTGGACCATAGAAATATGGGGAAATAATGCAATGTTTGTTGCTAAGAGTGGAGGAAGAAACTGTGAGCTTTGGAACAAATGTGGCACATTTGAAGTCTCCTGAAAGAATATTTAGGACCACTCATGCATGTACACCATTTTAATTTATACATTACAGCTTACAGACAATGTAACAGGCAGATTGTCCACCCAGAGAACGCTACATGCAGCCTCTGCAGTTTGCCTGGTTGATGAGGCTAAACACACACACACACACACACACACAGAGGCTGCCAATCATTGTATAAATCATATCAGCCACCACAGCAGAGAATTCATGGCCACATGGATGTGCTATGGCAGTTGTCTCAAATGGTGCCCCTGTGTGATTGTCACCAGACATTTGTATGCTGGTTACCACTGCCTCAACAAGCCCATAAGTGAAGAAAAAGGAGGAGAAACTAATTTTACATTTTACTTCAGTCATCATGGTTAATAAGGATCTCCCTAGGATTCTTGTTCCTTCCCTCCTTCCCTCTACTTAGCCAAATATTTCATGTTCAAACTTTTCTGCCCATATGCTTTTACAGTTCAATCTGCTTACGCAGTGAGTTTGCCAATACAAACTGTGCACTTCGGTTTACAGTGCCGCAGAACTTCTCACTGCTCATTCTTATCAGAGAGATTTTGTCAATTCAGAATGATTGTCTCTGGTTTTCCCAATAGAGCAATTGTTCTATCTTCCTTTCTAGGTGGGGGCAAGAGAGAGAGCATAACAGGTTGTGGGGACTCCCCTTTGCTTGAAATAACACATGTTGCTGATCCTGGGGCTTGTAGATTGAAAATCCAACTAAGGCGAGGTCTTGTGGTCCCTTTCCCATGTTGTAGTTAGCCCTTGCCATCTCCTCTTACCCTCTCCCTCTGCTTTAGGTTCAGCCTTTTTTGAATGGGGAAGGTGGGGGGGGAGGAAGGACAGAAATACTGAAAATGTTCAAGTGGTTTGAGGTGTGGGTGTAGAGGAAATCTCATATACCAGTACTCTTTGCCCCTGTCAGATGCTTTATCCAACACTGTTGGAATGATGCCATAGAGTCATATCAATGATTATTATTATGCATTCTTATTATATCATCAGGAATGTTAATTGTAAGTGAGCCAAGTCCCTGGCCAATAACTATTCGTGAGATCTGCATAATAAAAGGCTGCAGCTCCCAGCTACATAAATTGCAGTGCTTCTATAGATTTCAGATGGATCCATATTTTCTATCATCTTTGCTAGACCACACATAAAGCAAGATGGGGAGGTGCTGACTTTCAGAAAATGTAGCAATGAATTGCAAAATACAATTGTTTGGGCGATGTATGCCCCGGAGGGGCTGCGGTTTGTTGTATTATAAATAAGGCACTTCACATTATCCCTCCTGTGTTTCTGCAGCACAGCAGAGCTAATAATGTGTAACTGATGGAATTTCAAATAAAGCATTATTAAAATATTTGTTCAATGACCTTTTTGCCCTTTACTTGTTGTCGTCTTGTGAGTGGTAGGATTTGGGTGCAGTTTCCATCCATCTTGTATGCTTCCTTCTGTTCTGTTCTGCTCTGCTCTGCTCTGCTCAGTAAGGTCCTCTTAATTGGTTCATTGTTTGTAGATGCCGGGCAACTTGACTAAGTTAAATCAATGAAAAATGTTTCGGATCAGGCTTGAAGGTTTATAGCCTAATTCAAGACAGCAGGAGAAGGGCATGGCCATGTTTGCTTGGCAACTGCAACTTCCCCAGCCATCCAATCTGTTTCTTTTCAAGAAAGAAAACAAACAAGCAAACCCATATTTGAATTACTATGCTCATCTCTAACAGGAAGCAGATGCAATCCTTTGTATAGGTGTAGGGACGCGGGTGGCGCTGTGGGTAAAACCTCAGCACCTAGGACTTGCCAATCGTCAGGTCGGCGGTTTGAATCCCCATGGCGGGGTGCGCTCCCGCTGCTCGGTCCCAGCGCCTGCCAACCTAGCAGTTCAAAAGCACCCCCGGGTGCAAGTAGATAAATAGGGACCGCTTACTAGCGGGAAGGTAAACGGCGTTTCCGTGTGCTGCACTGGTTCGCCAGATGCAGCTTGTCACGCTGGCCATGTGACCTGGAAGTGTCTGCGGACAGCGCTGGCTCCCGGCCTATAGAGTGAGATGAGTGCACAACCCTAGAGTCTGGCAAGACTGGCCCGTACGGGCAGGGGTACCTTTACCTTTACCTTAGATGCTTTGATCCCATTGCACCTACGGAGCTATAAGTATCTATGGATATAATCAGGGGTGGCTTTAGTGGTGCGCAAGCGGTACACAAGTACTGGTCACTGAGTCAAAGGGGGGGCCTTCTCAAAGCCCAGTAAGCCAGGGTCCTAGAGTCCTCCCTCCTTCTTCCCAAAGCCTAGTTAGTGCTTTCACAGCTTTGGGAAGGAGGTGGGAGGGCTCTGGGATCATGCCAAAGCCTTGTGCCTCCTTCTAAAAGCCTTGTTCCTCCCTTACTCAGTTTTAGGAAGGCTGCACAAGGGCTGGGGTCCTGCTCAAATTTTGGTCTCGCACAGGGCACAAAATTACCAAGGTCTACTACTGATATAATTAAACCATCATGCTCTAAAAGTGCTTGGAAATAATGTATGTGATGCAGTGTTAGAAGGAGAAGTAAAATACTGTTGACATGGCACCCCAATTGCCACAGCTGTGCAAGACTCCAGGATACCCAGGGCTTGTTTTTCCTTTTGGGAATAAGGCACTGCAGAGACTGTGGTGTCTTTAAGATATATGGTTTTATTTACACATATATACGACCTGCACAACCACAGGCACGTTTGCTTGGAAAGAAGTCCTAATGTCTTCAATTGTGCTTGTCCTCACAGTGCAAGGATCACAGAGAGGAACATGCTGAGCTGCCTTCTATCAAGTCAGGCTCTTGGTCCATCTAGCTCAGTATATGCACTGACACCACCAGCAGCTCATCAGAGTTTCAGATAAAAGCAGCCAGGGATTGAGCCTAAAAACTTGCATGCAAAGCATATGGCCAACTTGTCCTATCCCGCCCAAGTCTAGTTGGATAACACAATTTTCAAATTTAAAAAAGAAGGAAAGAAGTGGAGGGGTCCTGTCCTCATGTACAGTAAATATAAAGGTTTGTATCCAAACCATATGTGAAAGGAAGGCTGCTTGTGCAACAGGATTTGTCCTTATTAAGTGGAATATCAATTCCACTTCTTGCTTCATTCCTAATTATTGAGACTCGCCCTGCATTGCCACCTCTACTTCCACAGTATCTTTAATTTTATGAGGCCTGTTTCTTAAACGACACACAAGTGGGAGGATATGGGGCTGTTAACTAGCAAGCAGGTGCTAAATCTCCCTGGCATCTGAGCTGCTTCTGCAGCTTCCCCTGATATGAGGGTTGCTGCACAAAGAAATGGGAGATGAAATTAATTTGCTCTAGAATTCTCCTTAAAATTGTCCTGTGAGGATTTTTATGCCAGACATTTGCAAGATATTCTCTGAATCTTTGAATAATGTATTTTGCATCCGTATTTAACAACCAATGAAATTTGGTTTCAGTTCTTGATATCTGACAGTTGATATTAGGCAGCATATAATACTTGATAAGTGATGGTGTTTACCAGTACCGATAGCTGATACACATCAACGGATCTTAGAGGTATTCAGAGTTTTTCTCTTCAGAGAACATTGCTGAACTGACTGGATTGCCAAGGAAAGTCTGTCTGCCACAGAACGCTTGCATGTTGTAGAGGATTCTGGCATGTTGTAGAGGATATCTTGGATGTACACTCTGTTCACGTGGGATACTGTTAAGCCTTCCTGTCTCCAATTTGTACTGCAAATGTGCCCCTGTGGCTACACATTGCAGATGAGTTGTGGTCTTTTAGGGAAGTTTCTCCACCATTACTGATCTTCTGGTTTACCAAATCTCTGGCAATATTCCACAAAACCTAGGGCTCACCAGAAGTTAATTAGAAAATCACTAGTGTATGGATTTTGACAGTATTTGATGGTTAGCATCAAAATACTATTTAATATGTGGTTGCTGACATGTAATTATCTTAGTTGTATATGAATGGTTGTATCCTTTTTGGCAGTGAATATGAGATCTCATATTTAAAGCCTGAGAAAATCAAGAAAACCACCATCTAAACTTTGTGAATTTCAAATGTTGAGCTAACATGTCCATATTAAAGTGCAAGTTCAAATTTGAGACTTTTCATCTGAATACTAAATTTACTTTCAGCTCTATAAGAACCCAAGGGATGTAAGGCAGTATATTTGTTTCATGCAATATAATGATCAATCCCCACCCCTAATGAAATCAGTAGACTTCACAGATGTAAATCCACAAATCAATTAGCAGTCCAGTGAATGTAAAGCATTTACATGAGATAACTGAAACCTTAACAAATTGGATTTTTATGTGTGTTTATATACTAAATAATTAAATGAGGGGGAAATCCAATAAAGGACCTCTGAGACAAGTAAATATGGGAGTTAGCTGACAGTAGGACAGTTTGGAATCGTATCATGGCTTAATATGTAGGCATCCCTTTTGCACTTCTGTTCATATAAGCCAGCAAGTATTCAATCAGTTAAAGATTCCTGTTTCATCCAAATGAGAAACTACAATTAACAGAACTTTAAAGCAAGCCAGAGTCTTAAACTAGAGTTCAAAGTTGTTTTAATATCTGGGTTCTTTTAAAAAAAATAGGTGATTTGGATGAAATGGGAAACCTTAATTAATTGAAGACTTCCTGGTTTGTTTGCTAGCTCACGTGAAGGGAGGACTGAGGATGCTGCACACACAGATAGTAGGTGAGTTTATATGTTGGGTTAACATGTCATGATATAATTGTTCAGGTTCAGTAAATGAAAATATAGGGAGAATAGAAACAAAATTTTAACAGAATTTACATGAAAAGGGTCGTTGATCCTTCGTGACTTAGGCAACATCTTTTCCAGAAAAAAACTATAATGCATCTGATTTGAAAATCAATTTCTGTGTATAAAGGGTCTGCCAGGTACGTGGTTTTTTTAAAGACATCACTGCAATTTAAATATGTGCTAGAGCAATTTCATTAATGCCACTGTTTAGCATGGATATAGCATAATTGTATTTCAAATCACATACTGGCATTTATTCAAACAATAATACTGGGGTGATAAATAAAATGGAAAGTTCTCTAAAAATTTGGTTACCTGGAGCAGGATTTATGGGAAAAGATAAGTTTGAACTATCATGGCTGCAAAGATAAGCTCATTATTATTTATGAAAGACAAATAATAATAATTATGAAATTCTCCTTCATGAATTCTTTTCTTTCTGCATTGATAAATGAAGGTTTCTACCGTAATAAGAACTCATTATTATAACAAGGAAAGAAAAACATATTTAGTCTAGCTGTTCTGATTCATTTTCCTGAAATGAATTGTGTAGAAATATCCACCACACTGTTCACAGCATGACGCATAACTATAATAGTATCATTTGTCTTGGAGTTATGGCTTTGCAGTATTTGACTCATAAACAATGAAACCATCATTGAGAAAACAATGTCTACAGGCCCTGAAATATCCCCTCTCAGCTTTGTCTTAAGGACATTTTTTCACTTTTGAGAGAGGTCCACTTGTTGGTTTATATGCTGTGATGTGACTGAGCGTACATTCTTCTTCTTCTGGCAGGCAGGTAGGCATGCATGCAGGTAGGTAGGTAGGTAATTGTGGGCATTCTCTCTTCAGCCATCCCCACCACCTATTAAAGTTTTGGTTTAGCCTGATGTATGGCTGCACTTCATGTTACACTCAGCTATGGAGTCTTCTGCAAACAGCTTCCATGGCAAGGTCTACAGATGCAACAGAAGAATGTGGAAATGGAATTATGAGGTAGTTGAGCAGACTATACCATTTTAGACTGCAAATGGGGGTGCCATTCTTGGTGCTCAACCATAGTTGAAAGCATAACCTTGCAACTTAGCAACAGCAATAGCTTAAAAAGTATCAACACACACAAATTGACAGGCACAATGATTCTACATCAGCTATGTTCAGCTTTCAATTATCGGGAAGTTTAAAAAAAAACACGTAGGAAAGCATCCCCTGTAGGATCCTCTACCTACACTGTTGTGATATAGCCCATTCTACCACCCCATTCTCACCTAGTTCTGCTACTTGTGAAACCCAGGGCCATTGTTATGGGTTATCATAATGCTATCTCTTGCTATGATGTGTCAAGAGAGATTCCAGTCTATGTGCTTGACAGTAGCTAGCAGTGGATTTCACATAGAAAATACATCTATATGATAACAGCTGTCATAATGGACACTTGCTGATACTGTCCAGTTAAACAGTGCTGATTCCAAAGAGGTGACCATTCTGGTTATTTGGTCAGTGTTGCGCACATAGTATTCAGATTACTGCGCATGGAGCCCCAAATGCTAGAAGCAGATATCCAGCCCAAGAAACTATGTACACAACACTCCTTTTCACATTTGGTTCACAATCATTTAAGAGAGGTGCACACAGAGTAGCATATATACTTCCAAAATTTGCCATTATTTCATTGCACTTTGCTTTTCCTTTGAGATAACAGAAATAATGGGTAAGATCACATTTATAAAAACATATTATTTTCCCACCAAGATTCTACTTACCCTACCTCTCCTAGATATGATTATTTGAACAGTTCCACAGCAAATGTGCCTTATTATCCTTTACATTTTTCAATCCTTTACACCTCCACAGAGCTGTCAAAGTAGCAGTTATAGCACACATACAAAAAAGGAGGGGGGGGACATCTTGACAGCTAGTCTCCGTTCTTTGCTCATAAATGGACTTAAGACATCTTGTTTGTTACACACAACATACTTTCACTAGGATGATTTCCTAAGAAAAAGTTAAACTTTTCAAATACAATATATGCAAGTTTTGCTTTAAAGGGGTCTCAAATAATTAAACTGGCAGAAGAGACGTGGCTGAATTTTTGCTAACGGAAATTTCCCCATGAATTATTTCAAAGGCCAATATTTCATACATTGTTATTGTAACTTGCATTAGCTTTAAATGTGTGAAACTCATCAGTATGCAAGTTCACAGCAAATCAGATTGCAAATTTGATCCAGGAGGGCACAGAGCACATGCTTTGAATATAGAAAGCCCAGGTTAAGTCCTTAGCACCTCCACTTCAATGAATCTCAGGTATTAGAGTCTGAAAGGTCCTTTGTCAGAGCCCATGAAGAGCTTAGATCCTATGATCTTCCATATAAGGTAGCATCATATTTTAATTAGAGGCCCCTTCATTTGTTACTTGAGGGAACCACATTGTGACAGACAGCAGAGCCACACTGCTGGGTCTACCCCCAATGTTGAAGCTTCATCCAAAGGCATAGGAGCTGGGAAAGCTTAGTTGCCATCACAACCATAAAGATGACTCGAGATGCAACATGTATGGTGAAACAGATTAAGCAATGACTGCTTAGGGTGAAGGTGTTTTCCTAATCCAGCTTTCTTCTGTGTAACATTTTAAGAAAAAATGCAGTGGCTTTTGGCCCTTTTCCCCCCAGGAAGTCCACAATACTATAAAATTGTTGAAGCACTAATGTACCTGGGCTTAGAGAGATGAAAAAGGGGATAAAAACCCCAGGGCAGGAAGAGGAAAAGAGGAAACAGATATGGCAGCAGCCCATAATACTTGCCCTACAAAACAACAGGGAATCAGAAACACAAATATATCCCTTCCAAATTGTTCCTCACAAAATGCTCCCACTTATGCTGTGCCACAAGTGTGGAAGTATTCTGGAAGCCCACCTCTGCTGCTGTGTCTCATGCAACCTCATACCACCAATACCCCAACCCCCAAAACACCTCAGTTTTATGTAGCCGGAGTCAGCCAGAGTGCCAGCCTCCCAGGCCAGGCAGAAAAGGCAGAGAGCCGGTCCTCCAAGACTCACAGCAATATGGTCTCTGCCAGTACTTTGCCAGTGTACACCTCCCATTGACCAGGCATTGTGACAAGGTCATGAGCCATGAGGGGAGGAGAAAAGATGAGTGCTGTTATGCCAGGTGGAAACCACTTGAAATGCCTGCCAAGACATATGAGAACTACTCACCATTTGGATACGTGCATTTACACACACATCTTACAGGAAAGTGACTCAACTATTAATTGCTACTGCCACAAGTGCCACTATTTATGTATAGTGCTGAAAATGTGCTTGGTGCTGCAGCAAACAACAAAACTCCTGCCCATCGGTTTACTGTCTATATTAGAGAATATGTATAAGGATGAGGGAGAATATTTGTCACAAAACATCTGAGTTCTGAATATCCTGCTTAATAGCTGTTTTAAGGGTTTCTCACACACCATCGTCACAGAATAAAGAGATGAGAGTATGTTTACTTTAATTTGGCTTGTCCTCTTGATACCTTTCCACCAATGGGCTTCTGTCCATTAATTCCAGCAGTTTTAGCAGAATCCTTCTAAATGTTGCCCTCAGAAAACTGGCGCTGGCAGTCAAATCACAACTCCTATCCTTTCAGACACCCTTCACTTCATGCACATATGGCTCCTCCTCACCTCCCTTCTGTCTCTGCCATGGTTATATTCAATCAGGCCTTTGGCTCACCACCCACACGGAATCCAATTTCAAATACAAGTGTGATGAAGTAACCTTGTTCCAAACATTAATTTTTATTTCATAAGTTCTCTCGAGTTATATTCTTTGGGTGATTTAAAATTCCGGCCAGCTAACTTAGATGGTTTTATTAGTGTTGGCATTATTTCTTTTATTTCTTTATTTATTTGTTCTTTCTAGGCCCACCCTTTCAATGCCAGTTACGGCCTTCAGCATTAGATGATTGGAGATAATCACTAACTTCATGATATAATAAAAGGACTGTAATCCTTATGTTATAAAGGGTTTTTCTTTCAGTGCACAGCTGAATACAAAAGCTGATAATTGCAGTTGGCAAAATGGAGGGGGGACCAGATACATTAGATATATATATATATAGACACTTAGCACTTAAATCACAGGGAATGTTCAGTATGTTCACAAATTTTAGAAGTGTAGAATGCTCTCAGTTTCCATACTTAAACTGCTCAAACCATAATAAGACACCTTCTTTTTGGTCACAACCTCTTCTATTTCACCTTCATCTTTGAGCAGGTAACACTTTGTCCCATTCCAACCAAAGTGCAGAATTTGAAAAACATTTTTGTCCCTCTTTCCAGTCTCAGAATGACTAAAGCCACAATCCTGAACGCAGTTATATTTTCTTATGGCCTGCTTAAATGAGTAGGAGTTGTGTAGTCAAATTTGTGTGATTATGTCTTAAAATTCTGCTATTCTTCTTTATGTTTGTGAGCTGCCCCAGACACACCTTCTGGAGACAGTGTTGATGGTACCAACTAGCTTGACTGTCATATCTTCTCACAGTCAATGGTTTTTAAGTCACAGCAACATAAGTAGCTCATGTCCCTCACAGAATGTTCAACACTGTGCATTCAAAATCTACCTCATGTCATCTGAATGTGTTGTCCCCTTTGTCTTTCCAGATTGATCAAGAACGTTTCCTTCCAAAAAGTAGCCATCACACCAGTCATTCGCATTTTCTTCCCATGGATATTTATAAGAAAATGAAACAATCTGCCACAAAAGTGCAGTATCCTGGCTTATTATAGGTTGAAACTGAAGGGTTGGGGTGAGGCACTTCATAAACAAAGAAGATGTGAGAAATCAGGGTGATAAATGAAGAAGTGGAGGTTGACGAAAACCAAGTGGAGAGGGTATGTTTTGAAAATTGTGTGTAGCATTTTGGTAATTGTCACTAGCCTCTTCTTGTTTGTATGGAATGTTGGCTCTTCAACAAAAGCACTCCCACCCCACCAAAAACAGAAAACAGCATGCAATTTAAGCAGCTGTTTTACTTTTTAAAATGCACAAGTTAATTTTGTTGCATGTAGTAAAAGAATGTTTGCGTGGGCTTTTTATAATTATGACTCAATAAGAAATCAACACTTGCTCACTGGCTTCAGCTGTTCAACTGGACACCATTGCTGAATAATAATAATAATAATAATGCTATATCAATTTGCTTAAACTATGGGGTTTTTTTTGTTGCTTTTCAATATTCAGATATAACCAATTTGTGCATCCAGTTTTGGATTTTTGTTTGCTAGGAAGCAGCAGAGATCTTCGTTTGCGTCCAAGGGAGTCTATGGTAAAGTATTGTTTCCTGTTTATATGCTAAAATAACACTAATTGCTAAGGCTATTGCTATAGCTAATGTACTGTTAAGATTATAGATATCTCCTTGAAAGGTCTATCTAGGTATGTCATTTGTCACTTTTTTAACCTTTTCAAGAGAATAAGGAATAGAACCTGTAATATATTCTATTTGTGTCTCATTTAGTACATACCAGATATGTATCAAGCAACTGATTAATAGTTGAATCAGGGAATATTTGTGAGCTTCTTTTTTCTGGATACTCATGAGATGATACAACCTTAATGCGATATACTGAATTTTATATAGGGCTTTCAACATCTTTCATGCTGCTGGTCACCTCAAGAATGATCCAAGGCTTGAAATCTGCAATGGGAATCAAATGCAAAACACTAAATGCAAAACACACACACACACAAAACCACACAGCAGTAAAATTAGACTCTTGAATTCCACCCAGATCTGTGTGAATGTAGAGCACACAGACCTCTTAAAGCAGGGTAGCCCATGTGGACTACATATCCCACAACCCCTGACCACTGGCTTGCTTTCTGAGTCCATCACCAGCACCTGGCAGGCACCAAGTTAGCAATTCCTCCATTAACACATATTTTGCTTAACTAAAAAGAGTATACGTTGCCAGTTAATTGATAAGATGATTATTCTCCCCCTACCCTTTCCACTCTGCATCTGGTTGCCAACAAAATGTTGCTTTGGCCAGCCGTGAGCCGAGGAAATCTACAAACCTGATTCGTAATGATCACTGCATTTTATATTCCCTCCCCCCTGCACTCTTCCCACCTCTGGTTCCCACTCTCCATTCCTCTGGCTGCCTGCAGTCTTCATTAACCTCCACATTTATGATCCCAAGAAAGGTTGCACATTATCTTTCGAAGGCTTTAATAGTTTCATTCTAGTTGCTGATGAAGATAAACTTCCAACTGCTATTATACACTTGATATGCATTTTATTTATGTGTGCCAAAGTACAGGTCAGGAAGCTTCTCCATAATAACTAGAAGTTTGAACTTTAGAAATAAATAAATACATACATACATACATACATAAGATCTGTGTTGAAATCCTGCCATTTTGAACATCCTTTTGCAAGCATGATTAGTGATGCAGTCTCCTTCTATTGCGAACACACAATGTGAATTTGCCACATGTATGCATAGGAGCAGTTATGCCATCGGCAGTCCCTGTGACACACAGTACATTACACAAGACAAAGCTACTTGTCCATCTCCTAAGTGTCAATGCCTTTCTGTACATTTTTATACAATTAACCCTGGCCTACTCATTCTCTTTCAATAAAGCTGCAGTACAGAGACACCTGCTGGGAAACGAATGAACAGAAACGAACACTAATGTGGATCTTTTAAACAACAAAGGATTAGTCTGTAAGAATGCCTTTTTTAAAGGAAAAATAAAAGCATTGGCTCAGTCACAGTTCTGTTGCCTTTGCAGCCAGAGTTGGATCAAAAGAGCATTCTAGTTTTGGTACTGAGATCTAGAGGTGCTGTACAGCACTGTATTCTGTATATGCAACCATGAGCAGAGGCAGCAACATAGAAGAACAAACTGAGAGTTGGATAGGAAAGTTCACCCTCATATCTCCTTCTCATAGGGTGCCATGGTTGTAGTGCACAGTTTACATTAGCATGTGCATAGCCACCTGTATACATAGAGGCCAATGAATCTGTTTCCCCAACAGTGGGAAGGCAGCTTGCTGTTGATGCATACAGTGTCACCCAGTAGCAAAGTTTACACGCGGAGATTAAATCTGTTTCCTGCTCTTTTGTGCTCCAAACTTTGTGATTCAAAAATGGTTTATACGCATGAACATTCCACATGTATGAAACACTTATTACATGAGTAGGGGGCCTTCTGCATCCAGTTTCTTGGAACTAGATTCCTCATGCTGGAACATTAAAAATCTCCCCCTGCCCAATGCAAATTTTTAATTTGCGTTTGCAGCACTAGAAATCTTCGCTCCAAGCTGACATAGATTTTCTTTGAGTAATGAACTGCTTTATTTTCTTAGATAGTCATTAACTCTTCCCCACACTGAGGTCAAATGGGAAAGGACACTACTGCAAAGAGTTGGCCAAGAACTTGGCATATTCCAGCAGGGAAACCGCAGAGCTGAGCCAAAGGCTCTACAGAATCACTATCTACATAGGATGGCCTGTGTACCCAATTTATTTAGAGTGAAGATTCCTTATTATTATTATTATTATTATTATTATTATTATTATTATTATTTATTATATTCAAAGGTACAAGAATTACAGAGCACCAAGAAGCTTTGTGGGGACTCTGATCTGACATGGGGGATATTATAGGCATTGCACTTCAACAGGAGGAAGAGGATAAAGACACCTATTTCATTGTGTGATTTGTGCTACTTTCAGAGCCAATGTGCACCCCTAATATAGGATTAGTTTTAGGCTGCAATATAAGCACACTTACCTGGGAGCAAGTCCCTTTAAACACAGTGGGACTGGCCTCTGAGTAAACCTGCACAGGATTGTGCTGCTAGCTATTACAACACTTGAACATTTTCAACATTTTCCTGCGAAAGCATACAATTTACCTCAGCTTAATCTGTTTGGAATTTGTAAATAGTGATGATTGTAAGGGATCACTGATGCTGCCAAACTTTTGTAAGAGACTGCACAGGGTACGCTCAGTAAATAAATATCCTTGTTGCCATGAGGGATGTTTCTCTACTTAATTCAAGGATATCATTACAGCTATGCTGTTCTGTTACACAAAGTGGCTCTTTCTCTCAGCCTGGCATGGTTTCATCCTTGATGGCACTCTCTAAAGAGTCATTAGGCTCTTTGAGACACTTTGTCATGTGCTACAGTCATACCACCTGCTCAGGTCAAAACTGAAAACCAGTTCTGAGTTTGGGTAGTTAAAAAAATAAGAGGCAGTTTCAGTTTAAAGGGAGTCGAAAAACTAAGCAGAGAGGAGTCCTTCTAAGGGGCTAAGCATTTAAACAAAAAACAAAACCCATTACATATATGCATGTACACAGCCTCCATATTTGCTATCATATGTGAGAGGTGTATATCTGTATTTAAAGAAGATGAATAAATGAACAAATTAAGTTAATTTGGATATGCAAAAGATATTTAAAAAAATAAATTTAAGGCAGAAAGTGGGGGAAGGAAGTCAAGTTTTGAAATGACAAAATATTGTAAAATCAGTCAAATGTATAAATCTGAAAAGTATAAATAATGTTTGTACTCTATGTGTACAACTGATGAAATAGAAATGTCATCCACGTCATTCCTACTTGGGATGTTGCATCTGCATGAAAGCCACCACATGAGAAGCAGCCCTGAGAGTTCAGCTGGGTACTCAGATTGACAAAATGGAGTTAAAAGGCTGGGTAATAATATATTAGTGCTCCCGGGGAGCAGCAGTTAACCCTGATACCCACTGTCAATTCTAATAAGACCAGTCTTTCACCTCCGGCACTACATTTCAGCTGTAACCTGAAGAGTCTCAAGTGCAACGAGTAAGGTTATTTCCATTCAGTGCACATAACAACTATTGGACAATAATTCCTCCCGATACAGAATCATTGGCAGTAACTATTCATAAGAGTTCAAACCGAGCAAATACAACAGCCCCCAGAATGGCCGCACCATCTGTATCCATTCTAGGTGCATTTTTATACCAGTATGGGAGAGTGAAAAGAAATTGTGCTGTGTAGCCCTCTTCCAGACCACCAGTCTGCTGAGATAAATGATGGACTCTGGCACAGAAAATGAGGAGCATTTTAAAGGAAATAATTCTTGCCCCAGATCCATATGATTTCTTCCCCTTTCCCCCTCCCCCAAAAGTGTGCTATTTCCATTGCTCAAGATGGTCTGTACGGATTATGGATTTAGATTCTGAAATGGAAGTTGAGAGAGTCAGAGTCCAGCTGGGAAATACATCAGTATAACCATTTATGACACAAAGAAAACTCTTCCTTAAACTATGATCTTGAGCTCAGTTGGGGTCAAAGATTCTGTATTATTTGGAAATAGGTTGCTTGGGCCACTATGATGTAGAAAATGGAAAAGTCATTTCCTGTGAGTAACCACATATTGGTTTATTATTACATCTCCCAAAGGAGAAAGCTGGAGAGAGAGAGAGAGAGAGAGAGAGAGAGAGAGAGAGAGAGAGAGATGTTCAACTTCAGGAAGCCATGAAACCAAAATGAGGTCCAGGATGCTTTTTCTTATATTTCCTAAATCAAATCTAGTTTTCATAAATATAATGACTAGTTGATTTTGATTTCACAGGACTCATAATAAAGTTCACAAAAATCTTAGACGTGTACCTATATCTCCTACACAATAAATGCCATGAACACTGTTAGTTTCATCCAAAGGCAACCTAGATATTTGTTTTCCTGCCTTCTGTGCACCATTTTTAAAGCTTTTGAAAATACTTTTAAACAAAGCGGACGAGTGGTTTCAAACATTTATATTGCAGTGCACCTGTCAGCTATTTATTCAGAGTCAGAAATTCATTTTTTTGGTACTCCTTCCTTTTCATCTTTTAAATGGAAAGTGACCTTTCTATTTATACATCAAAAACAGGCTAAGCAAAAGTTACAATGGTCCTTATAAAGAAAATGTGTTATATTGCATGCGTTCAGTTTTTCAGCCTTTATTCAATGTTCACCAGATGAGATAAATGCTAGGTCATTGCACTTCAACAGGAGGAAGAGGATAAAGACATCCGAGGAAGAAAATTGCATATGGGGGAAGAATAGTAGCAATGTTCCTTCTGTCCAAGAGCAAGAAATATGGTGAAGGTATTTAATATTCTTAAAGGAAGTGGGCACTTGTTACTAGAATATAGGACCCAAAGAAACAGCTTCAAGTTGCAAGAAAAGAGATTCCAACTAAATATCAGGGAAGAGCTTTCTGACAGTAAGAGCTGTTTGACAGTGGAATGGTCTCCCCCTGGAGGTTGTGGACTCTCCTTCCTTGGAGGTGTTCAAGCAGAGGTCCTTGTATCTCACATATGAGATTGAGGTCCTTGAAGTCTCCCAATCAGTTGAAGAAACCACAAGGGACATCTATAGTGAGTGTGGAAGTGTGTGGGAATTTTCAAAATGTATCATGGAGGATTTGGGGATACAAACTGGTTTCAGCACTATTTATGGTGAGTAGACTTGTTAGATGACCAAGCAAATCTAGGCTTTTCAGTCATCACTTAAGAGAGGTATGAGGGCAGGGGTACCCCCATCAGTCAGGATACAGAATTGTAAGCCAGGCACTGTGGGCAGCAGGCCTGTGACCCAGGGTGGGAGCCTGGGAGAGGTGAAGAGCTTGCATGGCCCCTTGGCTGCCTCACACAATGTATGAGGGGCTTCACCCAAACACTCTAATGAAATGCCTTTAAGTGCACACAGAAAGACAAAAACACTAAAAGTGCAAAGGCATTTCATATCACAGATCATACTGGCATCCCTTGAGGAGTGTTGTCAATGTACTTTTTGCATAGAGCAAATGCAATGTATTATTTTGTACCTCTCTATCTAGAAATAAGAACTAATATAACTCCAGTTCAGTACAAGAGCCAAGAAAATAGCAATAGGTAATACTTTTGGCTCAATAAAAGTTGGATGGATGAAGTGGCGGAAATGCTGGAGGAAATGTTTCAACAGCAAATCAGAAATGGGCTTTGGCTCCAAAGTATTTTGAGTACAGACTTCATTTTCTAATCACTTGAAGTGTGGTGGGCATTGCCTGCCAATATTATATGTAGTGTGGGAGAAGGGTAAGATTACCCAAACACTACGTGGTAATGTGCCAATAGTTTGTGTAGGAAAAACTGATTTGAATAGAACAACAAAGGAGCAGCGTATGGTGATGATGGATGAGCCAAATGCACAAGGAGCTATCTATGCCTGGAATTAATTATGTGACAGTGTTTAGCTGTGAGGAAATTTAGAGCAACATGTTCTCAAGGCATTGCATCACTGACCTCTACGTCCAGTCAAGGAAATATGTTGGTCCTTTTAGTTATGAACTAAAAAATACTTGGTTTATTCTGCTTTATGTTGAAATCAGGGCAGAGGTAAGTCACATGAGCATGATTATGCCCTAACCCTACAAGGTAGCAATGGCAGATAGTCAACACTGTGCAGCTGTGTAGTGGCTAAATGGCTAGTTGCACCCAAATGTTGCACCCAATAGTTGTACCCAGTGGCCTTTAAGAGTTTGGACCCTGTAAGAGGCAGCACTATAAGGGCTGGAGCAACAGAACAAGGTTTCCTAGAAGCATCAGTTTGGGAGCATTGTGCTGCATAAGCTCCAGGAAGACAGGCACTTCACTATGGAAAAGAGATCCACACCATGCCTATGAATTTTGCAAGGTACTAGTTGAGTACCCCAGTAGTGATGTATGGAAGTGAGAGCTGGACCATAAAGAAGGCTGATCGCTGAAGAATTGATGCTTTTGAATTATGGTGCTGGAGGAGACTCTTGAGAGTCCCATGGACTGCAAGAAGAACAAACCTATCCATTCTTAAGGAAATCAGCCCTGAGTGCTCACTGAAAGGACAGATCATGAAGCTGAGGCTCCAATATTTTGGCCACCGCTTGAGAAGAGAAGACTCCCTGGAAAAGACCCTGATGTTGGGAAAGATGGAGGGCACAAGGAGAAGGGGACGACAGAGGACGAGATGGTTGAACAGTGTTCTCGAAGCTACATACATGAGTCTGACCAAACTGCGGGAGGCAGTGGAAGACAGGAGTGCCTGGCGTGCTCTGGTCCATGGGGTCACGAAGAGTCAGACACGACTAAACGACTAAACAACAACAAAGTTGAGTACCATCAGCTGGTGATGGTGGGTTCCTAGGGTTTGTTGACTCAATGAATTGTCATCTGCATCATGGCATGGACTGTAGAACCTCATGATTGTGTTCTACAATCACCTTGTGATTGACCCTACCCACTAGACTTGATGAGGTAGACATTCCCTGCCAATTTTGCTGTCCCTTATGCAGATGGCGAAGTTGACAGAGAGCAATTCTAGGATGATGGTGATGATTATGGTGATGGTGATGGTGATGGTGATGGTGATGGTGATGGTGATGGTGATGATGATGATGATGATGATGATGATGATTTAGGGGAGCTAAATTACACTTACCCACAGTCACTAGGCTTTAAGCTTGCTATGATTCCATGTAGTGATTGCACACCACCACAAGGTCATTGATGGCGTGAAAGTAAATATTATCCCACGTGAAGGAGATACTTCTTTTTGCATTGTTGGAGGAATGGTGACATCCCTAAAATTCAACAAGGCTGAGTACAGCATGTGGCTCTCCTGTTTTATTTGTGTATTTTATCTTGTTTTGTAAACCACTCCAAAATCTCTGTAAAAGGTGTTAATATTTTAAAACAGGGGTGTTTTTAATATCATCATGTGATTCAGATAGCTTAGCATTATGAACCCCAAATTTGTCTTTAAAAAAGAAAGTAATTCCCCCCTAAACCTAATAATGAGAAATGAATGATAAAAATGTTTTAAAGCAATGTAGAATAGCTCTTGGGAAAGTGTCTTCAAAGACAGTTTGGAGAACTGTGATATGTGGCCCTTGACTCTAAGCCACGAGGTGCATGGCCAGCTGTCAGGGGTTTCAGAGTCTTGACTATACAGCAGTGAAGTGCAAGTTAAGTGGAATTTCAAAGTTATGACTTTTAAAACTCCCCAGAGCACAAAAGACGATTCACAGTTCTGTGTGCTGCACCTGACTCAGATGTGGTTTGCTTTATGATGTTCTTAAATTGGTAAACTGAAACAAGAGCTGTCACCCCTCTTTCTGTTTCACTAAAATGCTCTCCAGGGTGTCTCAGCACGAGTAAGAAATAAACTGTTTCATAACAGGGTTTCTGACATCAGAGGGTGCCACGTCTGATCTGTATTACACCAGGAACAGGCAGCCAACTTAGAAAGGCTATTGTGATGTCCAACGTAGAACAGACAGTGGTTGCCATACTTGACATGCCTGTCCCCTTTGAAATCCAGGTGATGGCTAGAGCAAAGGCTGGTGCACAGAAGAACCAGCTGTTCTTGCCAACATTTTGAGAGCCTAACAACTCATTACCACCATCCATGCTTAGGGTTCATCCCTTCAAAACATAGCAGCCCCAGACAATATGAGAAGCATTGATCCTGGACTAAGTGCACCTACCAAGCTTGCACTGCAAAGAGGCAGTGTTTGCATGCATGCATGGCTACAAAACACAAACAGACACTCCCCAAAGCAGAGATGTGTGCATGTCTACACAGGAAGGTGAGAATCCACTAGCCTTCTCAATTCACTCCTGCTCTTCTTCCTCCCTCCATTTTTAGTTACTTCCCCCATACTGCCAAACACCTCCTAGCAGGTCCACTGAAAGCCCTGTTTGAGACAGCCATCTTCCCCAGCAATGCCAAGTCCCCAGGTGCCTAAGCAACTGGAGGCAAAGAAACTCCAAAGACCACAAAGAAGGTCTTTGTCATCTCACTTGCTTGTGGAGAGGGTTGGCCGGGTGGCTTTCCTTCTCCTCTGTTGTGGGGAGGGGTGGGGGAAGAAGAGAACAGGAGCCAGGCATCTGAGTACAGATGAGTCCTGGCACCAGTGCCACTGCTGCCTGCATCCTCCTTGCCTTGATCAGACTGAGCTGGAACGAACAGCTCTGTGGTGGAGCGAGACAGAGCTGACGACAATAAAGCCCTGCACTCAGGGAACTGCAGTGCCAGGCATGCCTGCCTTGCCCATTGCTAGCGTTTGCATTTGGGAAGCCGGTAATTTTACCATTGGGGACATGTCAGAGAGAGAGAGAGAGAGAGACAGAGAGACAGAGAGACAGAGAGGCCGAGGGTGAGTGACTGGCCCAAGGTGAGCTTCATAGCCAAATAAAGATTTGAACCCTGGTCTCCCAGGCCTTAGTCCAACACTCATACCACACAATGACTCTCACATATATTTCACCAGTTGTTTGCCCCAAATATACTGCTAACATATAGGTTCCATTTACTTATCATAGTTAACAGAATCATATAATTGTAGAGTTGAAACAGATTCCGAGGGTCATCTAGTACAACCCCCTGCAATGCATTGATCAACCCATTGATCAATAGCCATTGATCACCCATTGATCAGCCTAGGGAAAGCCAACATGCTGCCTTCTTGATGTGATTGGACCACAACTCCCATCAACTGTAGCCAGTAATCAAGGGTTATGGGGGTTATAGTCCAACAACATCCAGGGCTCACCACTTTGGCTACTCCTGAATACTCCATGGATTTTTCTACTATTTCTTGCAGAAGCACATTTTTTAAATCTGTGCTGAACCTACCTGAATCAGCTCCTTTGGATGAATCTGAGGTCTACTAGTGTTGAAACGGCACTCTGTACTCTCTGTACCACTTCATCACAATGCAATGTAAATCTGGTCCTTAAAGGACATGAAATAAATTAAGAATTTTAAATAATTTAAACCACATCTGCTCAAGTAGGAGACTAGTCCTCCTGTGTACCTGAATGATTACGGGAGGTTTTATTTTTAATTATTTGTGAGCCTGTTTCACACCCAGAATTGCACATATCTTCTTACCAACGTGCTAGTCTTCAAAAGCGCAAAGGCTGAGAAGGACTGTGGCGAGCCGTTTGCAGGAAAGAACACAGATAATTGAAATTAGTATTTGCAGACACGAGAGATGTTTAGAGCTCTAATTAAAGGAGCAGACGAGCTTTGGCGCTTGTGTTGCAATAGCAAAAACAGTGGGGCATTAATTCATTGCAGAAATACATGACAATAGCCGAGAAATCGGGCCAATCAAGCAGCTGTCCAAATTACTGTAAGGGTGTGCTGCTACCCTTCTTTAAACACACAAGCACACACAGATAGCTAGCCTGTTGGTCTGCAGAGGATTCACTGAGCATGGTGAGCAGGCTGTTTAAAAAAAATAGAATCAAGATGGGGAGAAATCTGTGTGATGTCCCTGGGGGAAACATCCACGGACACCAATGAACAGCAGGTCAGAAGCTGGGAGAGTCAGTGGCTGCATATAAACTATTAGAAAATCTATAAAGAGATCAGTGGGATGAGAGCAAGTCACTGGAGCACTCAGAAACCATCAACTCCAGAAGCAAGCCTCGACTTGCTCCTTCCTTCCACCCCTTTTGCAATTCCTCCTACTGTGCTGTAGTAAAAACACTCATCTACTCTTAACACCGCAATATTTAAATGTCAAGCCTAGCCGAGTAATACCATGAAGACCCCTCCCTCCTTCTCTTTCTCCCTTTCAAAATCTTTATTATGCTAAAATGCAATTAGAATGTGAATCTGGTATAAACACGGAGGGGAAGGAGTGGAGGGAGTTCTTTTCGCAGACAGATAACGCACACTGGGAAATACACAATCCGGTTTGAAAACACCAACTGTCCACAGGCAGTGTTAACTTAAGACAGACAGTTCTATCATTGTTCCAGCCAAACCCTTTTTTCCAGAAGATGGAAGCTGCCTGGGCAAAAGATGAAGACAATGAAAAACAAAAGTGTTTTTTTTTTCCTCCACCCTTCTCTAAATGACTGTTGCCTGTGTCATTACATTTCATATTGTGCATAGAATCTAAATACATCACTTTGTTCTGCATGACAGGCAGAAGTGAGCATTCATACATTACCCAGCCACTTAATTAAGTGCCTGGGATATTTGCAGTTAGCAGAAACTAATAAGGGAATCGCATTTAAATTCCAATCACTCCTCGGGGTGGCTGTCTGCAACATAAGCAAAGCTTACTGGATAGACGTTCCACTAAATGCTCAGCTAAAAGCTTAGATTTACTGTATTTGTGAATAAAGAATAATTCTATTTGTGATTAAAAGGTGAGACTAAAACAAACAAATCTGTTTGGGATTTTTGAGTCATGTTTTCCTCTCCCCCCCCCCCCTTCTTCTTCAGCATCCTTTTTAAAATGCCACTTTGTCTGTTACATTCTCTAATAAAACAGGAGTGTGATTTAGAGCATTGCTAGCACAGAACAGGAGGTTCTATAAAAACAAACAGCCGGCTTGCCCGATCCATGGCAGACTTTCAAGATGTTTCGCAGAAATGGGATCTACATTGCACATAGCAAATCGATAACCATGGACCTCAAGAAAACATGGAAATTAATTTCTCTGTAGATTAGAACCAATGCAAAAGCATGGCAGAGCTTTTAAAGAAATAATAATAATCTGAAATCTCTGCTCCTAGACGTTCTGTAGGTCACCATTTTCTCCTACCACCAATGCATTTTCAAATATATATACATATTATTTTGTAGGAGGGCTGCCTCTCCAAAGCTCACTGGGCAATCTGCCTCTAGCATCAGTGGGACCACACTTTTGCTCCACATGCTCCACTAGTAATGACTTCATTTCTGTATTTCATTCCAAATATCCTCCTGGCAGAGATCAGCCACTCTGATTGCCTCTCACTAGAGGGCACCAGCTCAAAGCACCAAAGGAGTCGAAATCATAAAATCTTTCGCATTCCTGCTATTGGAATGTAAGAAAGGAATACACACTAAAAACTATGAGTTAGTTTTCATATGAAGTGCAGAATCATGTTGGTTTTGGTATTTCGGCATTCATGAGGCAGGGGTGCTGAATGCAAAAGAAAACGAAAGCAAAATGAAACCATAATATATTCATTGCTTATAGCGTGGAACTGTAGTATGGCAAAAATATATTATTAGTTACCATCTGTAATGCTGCCATCTGGCAACGGACCTACAGGAGCATCATATAACTCAGACATGTTGTCGGCTGACCTACAGAAACATCATGTGGGATCAGCTGGGAGGACCGGAGAGGAGTAGCAGAATGGGAAATTCTTCTGTGAAAGCTCTTGTGAGCCCAGAAGGAACTTGTCCAACCCTGGCTGCTGGCTTTAAGGCTTAAACCACTAAGTTTAAGCCATTCAGTCAAGCCAGGTGGGATATGCCAATATGGTTACCATGTTCCCACTCTGATATGCTTTGCTGAATAGCAAGAATGCAAGGCCAAGGCCTTTAGTATGAAGCGCTGCTTTTCTGTCACCATTCCAGATAGTGAGAAATTTCTGACATACTGTTGCTAGATTTTTCAGCTATGGGTTTCTTAAGGTTGCCTTGGGTGGAGCAATCCTATCCTTCTTTATTTCTTTTTGAAATATTGCCAGCCCTTCAGGACCTCTTGAGGGTGCAACTTTGGGCTGTTGCCACTCTGCCCGTTGTTCAGATGTAGACTGAGGTGTCACAGCCGTGTTATTTATAGATCAACTTCTTCACAAATACATCTGTGCTCAAAGCAGTTCACATTGTTAAAAAAAAAAACACTAAATAGAGAAGTACATTAACAATACATAGATTTATGGAATTGTAGAGTTGGAAGGGGCCATAAGAAAAGCATGTCTCTACAACATAAAAAATAATTTGCAATCAACATTTAAGTCTGCATAACTCTCACCTTTAGATCGTGTAAGCATATTCAACAACTTTGCATCTAAAAGTAGTCATAAGATGATGGCATTAGTACCTAGAAAACTCCATGCCCACCAATATTTTATACCTCAACCCCAAAGGCCAAAAAGTCCCCTCAGAGTTATTCTAGAATCAGCTCCTTTAAGGAATGTTGGGTGAGGCAGCATCCACCTCATATCCCAGCCTACGTTGTTTGGACATTTCCTTTACATTTAAATGTAAATTCTTACATAACTTCAGTAACTTACACTAAATATTGGACAGCGAGATGAACAGCTTAGTTATTTGGCAGAAACTGAACTGCAGTGGAGCAGAAACAGCGCTGGTTGTGACGAATGCAGGCTGCGGAATGGAAATCTCTGCCTCCTTACACCTTTAAGATGGACTCAACCTGACCACAATGGACTATGCTCACATTGATTTTGCTTTCAAGGACTGAAGCAGAGTTGCTCTGGTCTATGTGAGCACCCCTATTCAATTTCCCATGACAAGCCTACATCCGCGCATCTCCACCCTTTCCTTGTTTTACCCTCTTTTGCCTATATTTGATTCCTCTTTCGGAGGGTAGCCTGTTCTCTTCCTAGTGAATGGACAGGCACTCTTCAAGCGAAAAGAGGCTCCAGAAGCACTTAGGCATAAGTGTGGGTAATTTTGGATCTGAGCCACGGCAAGGAAACAAACAAGCAAACAAGTAACCATAACAACCACCTCATTTGTGTTGTTTGACATATGTTGCATCATTCATTTCTACAGGCGATGAAAATGTTTTAGGAACATCATCGCTAACTGTACCTTGAGCTCTTTCCTTATGATGATTTACCCAAACTCACAGCATATGTTCAAAGTGGGGGTGACTTTTCATTATTCTCTGCAAGACAGCAAGAGAGTTCAATGCACAATTAATGGTGCATAATTCCGTTGTCATAGTGAGTTTTCTAGAGGACTGCAAGGCAATGACACTTCTGCGGCAAACAATTTAGATTACTTTATTTTTTTAAAAAAGGAAGAACCATCAGACAGATATTCTAGGAAAGTTGACATTTTTGCAGCCCTTCATAGAAAAATGTCATAGTGTTTTGATGAATCATTGAATGGCTACAGGTGTTCATCTGGGATTATCTTTAGGCATGTTCCTATTAGTGTTGGGCCAAAGGGAGCAGCCCTCTTCCTCCCCCCCCCCCCGCCTTTCCTGGAATTCATTATGTAGTACTGTAGCATAATTCCAAGGAGCATTATGTCCTAAGAATGCTGCCTGACATCAGCAAGCAAAAAAGTCACTGCTGGAACCAGGGCAAGGCTTTTCTTAGTAGAAGAAATAAAATAGAAGACAATCCTCAGCCACCTTGTATTTACAATTCTTTAAATTTGCCTATTTGTGAAATTCACCCATTTTTATTATTCCCTGCTTCTGTATGCAGTGAATAGAACCACAAAAGTGTGCATGGGAGAGAGAGATTCAGCCTGCTTTTAATTCATTCCTTGACAAAAGCATCAGCAAGTGATGTCTTGCATGTGTCAAGGGACTATCACAGATAGGGTGCCCTACATCTCTGTACATCACCTGAAACAACCCAATGCTTTTCAATTGAGTAATTTCACAATTCAGCTGCCAGGAATCAGGTGTAAACAAATCGAGTGATGTGCATGCATATGTGAGCCAGGCCTTAGCCATTGTTCAATTTACACATACACCCCATGGGAGAACCCAGGTTCCGCCTGGTGGATCCTTGCCTTCCAAGCGGATAAAGGACACTTCTCATCATAGGTTGCCCTTTCCATGTTTCTATCCCCTCACCACCCCTTCCATGGCTCGCCACTGAAACTGCAGCCTCTGAGTTTGTTCCCAATTTGCCTTTTTTTCCTGTCCCAGCTGTCTGTCTGCCTGCCTGCCTGCCTGCCTGTCTCCCACCCCATCCCGCAGCCATCACTCCCTTCTCTCCACTGCTGCAGTGGCTTTGCTTTCAAAATCCTTTTCCCTATATTTGGTAAGGATGCCACAATCCTTTTCTCCACTCTTCTTCCCCTCAGAAAACTGTCACTGTTGGGACTCAGCTATACAAGCTGCAAATAAAATGTTTAAAGTGTGTTATTAAGTGCAGTATACAACTGTGACACTAGATGGCAATGGTGAGCTATGGTAAATTCAATATAGTTTTCAAAACTTTTTTTAAAAAGCATTTTCACAGCATTTTTAAATATGTGTGTAGATTCCACTTCGGTATTTCCTCCCATGCCAAAAAAGCTGACCTTTATGAAGCTCTGGGGGTTCCTGCTGCTGCAGCAATCCACTTCTAGCCTGGTCAAAACTGGAACACCTAGAGGCCAGCAGCAAATGCTGTAATCATTAATTAAAATATTTGTATTTTCTGCTTTTTTGACTTACCCAAAAGCTGTAAGACAACCATCTATCATCATAAGGAGATAAAGACAAATGACTAGGAAGCATTCCGACTGAGCAATGTTGCCCTTCACCTAGTGCTTAATATCAGGCAGGGAGAAGCCATCCAGGGCAAGGAATTCCACAATGCTGGTGCCACTACTAATAATGCACGATCCATGAAGCATATCCTTCTCTGCTGACTGAAGCATGCTGGTCGGTTCCTAGGAGAGGAGGTAAACTTTCAAACATTCAGAACCCAATCTATGTTTGGCTTTAGAGTTCAAAGCCAGCATCTTGTGTTGGGCCCAGAAACTGAGAAGGGGTGGACGATGTCAATACTTTGACCTGAAACCTGTCTCCTGTCAATGTCTCAGCTGCTGCATGGATGACATTGTTCAGGAACAATGGCCATGGAAAAGTAAGATTTCTTCTTCATCAGTATTGCTGAGGAGCAAGCCCTAAAATGGACTCTTGCCAGTGGCCATTTCAATTAGTCACAAGGCGCTGATCATCTAATTCACATGTCACCATGCCCAACCACATAGAAATCCATGTAGTTGTTATTATTATTATTATTATTATTATTATTATTATTATTAATATCCCGTCCTCTCCAGCCAAAGCCAGGCTCAGAGAGGCTAACAACAATAAAACACAGCATTCTAAAATCAATTCATTCTAAAATCAATTCAGAATCAAATTAATGGCAACCATTGGGCTAGAGTTCTATGAGGATTACTAAAGGAGGGGGTCAGACTGTGCCTTGGACAAAGGCCTGGTGGAACAGCTCTGTCTTGCAGGCCCTGCGGAAAGATGTAGCTGAGATGTGTCTTATAAGGAGAGCAGAGCATTCAGAACTGATGATGTCAGCTATGTAGGGCCATCTCCCTGTTCCAAATATTGTCCTGAGCTCCAACATAACTGCCCATCACAACAGCTATAAATTCCCCAAGAGCCACCAAAACCTCATTTGGAGACACCAGCATTTTAAGAGGCTCTTCATCCTGAAGAGCTTTAGGATTAAAGAAGAAGAAGAAATCCAAATCCTCCCAGATAGTGGTCATGACAATGGCAACACTGCTAATCTGTCATAAACAAATAATTTTTAAAAGCCTGAGAGGAATGTCTCAAGTTTGGAGCATAAGGAGTGTGTGGAAAATAATTCCAGCTTTCTAAAACCTCCTCAGAACTGTGGGATTTGAAACTGTTTTACAAATTGCTTCATTCTTGTAGTATAGGGTTGTCAAAAGCTTCAGTGTTGATAGTTCTCAAACTAAAACAAAAAAACCATTGGCCATATGCCTAAGTTTCTCTGAGGGTTGACTTACCGAGAGGGGAAGAGTCAATAAAAATGAATGATTTGAGGAGGAACAATCCTGCTCTATACAACACATATCATGCAGGTCTTAAATGCTCTTTTCCCTAACTCTCCTTCCCTGTGTGAAAACAAACAAACAAACAAAATCCATTATGAAGTACAGACTTTTCTGTGTTCTTGACTTGATTAGGATTGCAGCCAAAACTATCCCATCCCTCCTCCTCTGGGGATGAATCAGTACATCAAGAATTCTAACTTGGAAAGCATGGCTGCTGTGAACAATCCAGCCCTATAAAGCCAACCCCCCAGCCAGCTTTGAAGCAGAAAAGTTAAGTGGAGAGAGAGAAAGAGGTCAGGAAAAAAAAGAAGGGAATGGTGATGGGGAAATGGCTTGATAGGATGCGTGCATAAAAATGGACTAAGGCATTGAATCCAGAGCTTGCAAAGTGGCATCGCACATGTTCAGGGAAAGGGGAGATAGTGCATGAGGATATTCATTTCCATCTCACGGCAAAAGAAGGGAGGAAAGAGCCTTTTTCATCCAAGCTGAAAAGGGATAATATGAACACAAGAATTCCCATCTCTAGAAAGCCAAAGAACATAGCCCTGCATGCCCCTTGGTTTCTCTATGTACATCAGAATCTAGTGCTTTCTGAAGCAGGAATGGCCAAATACTTGAAATGTCTGTGTGTGTGCGTGTGTATTCTTCCTTCATAAGCTGCTGTGAGAGCAGAACTCGTCAGCTATGATGCCATTGCTGCTCTGCTCCCCTCTGGGAAAGGCCAGCTCAAGGAATTGGCAGGGAAGGGCAGCTAAAAGATAAAAAATGGGACCTGGGGAGTCGAACACTACCTCCTTCCCGTTCAAGCATTGTCTCAGAGGCATGTGGGGTGGCCTCTCTTCTTGCAATGAGAGCGGTGCCTGCTGGGTTGAAATAACAACTTCTGAGACATTGCAGCAAGTTTGTCCTTGAATATCTGGAGATATATGGTCATATGCAGCTTAATATTTCTAGCAGTTGCTTCTAGAAATCTATATATCTATTTTTGAAGTGAAAACCAGCTTTGGATAATTGGGTAGGGCAAGACTCTGGTTGTACAAAGACAAATGTGGAATCACATTAAAGTACAGAATATGTCAATGTGCCAGAAAGTAATGGCATGCCAATTTTCCCTCCCAAAATCACATAAACCCAATAAAAGAACAAAGGGGGGAGATAAACATATGCTTTACCATTGCTTGAAAACTTTGTATCGGCTGTAAGAATTCTAGTTTCAACTGACTGAAACATTCTTTCTCTAGCCATTGGCTCTGCTCCTTAGATGTTATGGGATGCTTATAAACAACCCAAAACCTAATAGACAGGTTGAAGGTGAATGAATGTTTATTAGTAGGAAGAGGTGCAAAAAGTTGGGGAAGCAGCACTGTCAGTCATCTGAGTATCATGTGATAGACAGTAGTGCATTGGAAGGGTATGTGAGCAGCAGAGAGATGCACATGAAAGTTGTACATGAAAGAGCAGGTACAAGGCTAAGATTATGTGAGCAGTCTGAATGGGTAGATAGACGTACAAAGGCAGGTGGAACATGAGTGGACAGTGTTAGTGGATTGGCATTTATGGGACAGTGAATGGGGAAATGAACAGAAAAACATATATCCTTCTGCTGAAGTTCTCCCGTTATATTAAATATTCTGCACAGATTTGGAGAACAACAATAAGCAATAGGAAGAGGTAACACTTAGATGCTGCTGGAGAACCAAAGCATAGCGGGATCTCGATGGAATAAGAAGAAGCGCCACAGGACTCTGAAGAAGATACCAAAAGCATCCTCCTTACAACAGGGATGGCAAGAACTGGACTGTCACATTTCCACAGTTTTATATTTTATTTCTCAAATCTTACCTCTCACACAATCATACTTCTGTATCATGCATTTGCTTCACATTCCTGACCCTGCCCTTGCTTCTGAAATCAAATCTCTCTCATTCATTCTCTTGTTATTCCATCTATAATTTGTATTATAGCTGCACAACTAATAGCCTAATCTTTCTGTGAATGTGTATTTTAGTTGATCATCCTGCGTTAATAACATTGCCAAATGTTTTATTTCCAATTAGTTAATCTCCTGCAGATACATGTAATCCTCATACTGCATTATGTCAGAAAAGAATGAAGCTGAATTTTAAAATTTAATTTAAAATATCTCTAAACCTGTTCTACATATTAATGTGTAATTTGGCATGGTCCTTGTCAAATAAGGCTTTAACATTTAAAGAAAAAAAGCAAACTGATTATAAATGAATTAAAGCCTTGAGCCTGCAACTTTTTACACAGCTCTATCCTGTGAGGTTCATGGGCTCCACCTCTAATTCAAGCAAAGTACCAAGAACACGTTCATAGAATACACATTACAATATGTCCTCTGCTTGGCTATGTATTTGCCATTTTAAAGAGAAAAATTTAAGTTTGCCACCAAGTGTATCTTCAACAAGGAGCTTCAACCAATCAGAATTTCCTGACAAGTATACCTGCATGGTACATTTATGTAAGCCTAAAGCATTTCCAGGGACGCGGGTGGCACTGTGGGTAAAAGCCTCAGCGCCTAGGGCTTGCCGATCGAAAGGTCGGCGGTTCGAATCCCCACGGCGGGGTGCGCTCCTGTTGTTCGGTCCCAGCGCCTGCCAACCTAGCAGTTCGAAAGCACCCCCGGGTGCAAGTAGATAAATAGGGACCGCTTACTAGCGGGAAGGTAAACGGCGTTTCCGTGTGCGGCTCTGGCTCGCCAGATGCAGCTTGTCACGCTGGCCACGTGACCCGGAAGTGTCTCCGGACAGCGCTGGCCCCCGGCCTCTTGAGTGAGATGGGCGCACAACCCTAGAGTCTGTCAAGACTGGCCCGTACGGGCAGGGGTACCTTTACCTTTTAAAGCATTTCTGCTGCAATCCTACATGTACTTATCTAGGAATAGGATCCATTGGAGAACATGGCCCGGTTTCCAAATAACATTAAACCATAGTTTGTTTAACCAATTGTACTTTGAACATCTTAAGTCAATCCAGCAGTCAGACCATGGTTTGTTTTCTAGTGACAAACTATGATGTGAAGCCATGAGTTGTTGGCGGCTAATGGACATGGCTTGTTTTAACTGTGGCTTGGTGTTACGTCTGACATCAATTGCCTTGCTTAACCATCTTTTTGTTTGGCCACCGCAGATGCTTGTCAAGCTGTAGAGGCATGAACCGCTGGAAAACAAACATGCTTTGGAGACTTGTGACTTGTTGAACAAACCATGGTTTAAACAAACCCTGGCTTGGTATTATGTGCAAAAGCAGTGGCTTCTGTTTAAACATACATAGGATTGCAGTGTTAATATGAAGACCCTGAGTGGTGTTAGGTAACTGCAAGTTTAGGAAAAGTACCAGTTTTCCTCTATACATATCAAACTGGAAATTGCATTATATATATGAAAAAGTATACTCTCCTCTAAGTCTCTATAAAGAGAGATCTTCCTGCACACTGCACTTTTCATGTGGGCTACTAGATGATGAATGTAAAGGTTTCGGTAGCATTAGAAATGAGATGCAGTGCTTTTAATTTGCAATGATCTTTCAATAGTCTTCCGCGTCTTTGCTAGCAGAACATCTGTGGAAATATGTCTCTACTTTTCCAAAAGGAGAACTGATCTCATCCTAACCTGCACTTGGACCCTGAGTTCCCTTCTACCAGCAGAAGCATCCTGTTACAGGAATTCTGATCATGGAACAGTGCCTCTGGTGGAAAGGAGAAGATGACATTCACCAATTGTTGTTTCTACTTTCCCAGAAACACCATGTCACCCTATTCCCCCCCCAAAAAAAACCCTGTTGTGGACAGTTTTAGTACCCTCTGGAATGGGGGTGGGGAGGGTACATGGGTAGGAGGAATGAGCATCATCATCATCATCATCATCATCATTATCATCATCATAAAATTTTATTTGTACCCTGCCCTCCCCGGCCGGAGCCAGGCTCAGGGCGGCTAACATCATAAAACTAACACAGTATACAAAGAACATAAGAATGTAAAAACAGGCAATTAATTAAAATTAGCTCAGAGCAAATTAAAATCTGAACAGATGGCAGTCCACAGGTAAAAACTGAGAGTGGTTAATATTCTCCAGGGCCAGCTGTTACCACTGGTCTTATAAAGGACCTGTGAACAGGCTAGGAGGCCTCTTTAATGCTTGTTTTTCTACAGAAAGAAAAGAATCAGACTGAACCCCGACCAAAGGCCTGGCAGAACAGCTCCATCTTGCAGGCCATGTGGAAAGATATCAATTCCTGCAGGGCCCTGGTCTCTTGTCGGAGAACATTCCACCAGGCTGGGGCCACGGCCGAAAAGGCCCTCTGGTTGAGGCCAGTCTAATCTCTCTGGGGCCTGGGATCCTCAAGGTGTTCACATTCCTTTACACCAGCAGCATTCCTTGTTGGAGTGCAAGCCATTCTGCCCACAGAAGGAACCTCCAATCCACTGTCTCCTCTGTTTAAACCAAATTATAAACCCACTTCTATAAATGGAGAATATTTCACTTCTATATTCTGCACAGTATCATGCTCCCTGTTGCAGCAAATAAATGTTAAATACCATTTGTTTTTGATGCTGCCGTAGTAGCTGTAGCAGGAGGAGGGCAACAGCAATAGATCCCATGAGCATTCATATATCTTTCTGTCATTAATGCCAGAACTAATGCCAGGAATTAATGCTGCTCATATTAGTACAAAGATTGCTGTTGACTTCAGTGGAATTTGACCCATAATAAGGCAATCACACTTTGCAAATAATCCAACTATTTTGCAGCATAATATCCAGCCAACCAGAAACAGACCTACTATTAGTAACTTTGGCTTCTCTTGAGCAAAGCCTGCATCAAATTAAATGGTGGCTTTGTGAAGTACCTAAACTGACAATAGGGAATTGGTGCATGATGAAACTTACGATGATAATATATATTACAATCTGAAGTAGATTATTCAAGTTTTTCCAGGTCTGCTGATTTCCCCCCTCTCCAGTTCCCCATCTCCACTGATTTTAATGAAACTCTCTGTAGGCTACAACTACAAAGGAAAGTACACAGAAAGCAGTAATTATTTCTTAATTGCTTTTTATAAGTGATCTTATTGGACAAAACAGGGAAGAATCTTTGAGTTTATCTCATTCAATTCTCAGGTGCTTTTCAAAATTTGCAGATACTCAATAAACTGACAGGGTTTTGTTGAAAAGGCAAAACAAAACCCACATATTCCAGGGCCATCTTTTATTCTCCAGAAATGAGTTTTAAACATAGGAGTAGCTTGAGTCTATGATAACACTTAGAATATTTCATACAGGCAAATAGGACAAAGTGGAACATAGCCCCACAGATGTATGAAAATCCACAGTGGCAAAATAGTACATACATATTAACTAATAAATGCATCACAATAGTTCACTTGAAATAGTGACATTGCTGTTTGTTCAGTTTTTAAAACTCCTGAGTGGAGTTAGGACTTTTCCGTTCTGTGCTGAATAAGAATGCAAATATTCCCTTTTGTAGCCTATGTGAAATAAGATCTAACAAGGTCACACTGTCCACCACAGCTATCTGCACAGGCTGCGTCTCGTTAACCAGAGACCTATTGAGTTAATAAATAGGGATGAATAGGCACTGATTCTTTCCTCTCAGGGCCATTCTCACCACATTAAGGGTGTGACTGATAGCAGTATCAGGAATGGACAAATCTGTCACTTTTGGCTTCTCACTGTTCTCATTTTTCCAGTCTTAGGTCCAATTCACCCATTTTCACATCAGTTAGTGATTTTTTTCCCCTGTCAGCACAAAAATGTATATGCATCCCATGCACATTCTCCAAATATTCACATTGTTTTTGTATGCAATTTTGCCTCGTATGTTAACTTTTTGCAAGCAGTTTCCCCAAAGGTAATGCATTTATTTAGTTGAACATAGAGTAATGTTGAAGATGACTTGGAAACTTCAACTGGCGCTAAATGCAGCAGCCAAATTACTAGCTGGGGTTTCCTTTAGAACCCACATAACCCTTGTTTTAAAACAGCTGCACTGGCTGCCAATTCGCTTCCTGGCCCAATTCAAGAAGCTCACGCTCGTCTATAGAGCCCTAAATGCCTTACACCCCAAATATCTACAGGCCCTCTTGGGTGTTAAGATCAGCAAAGAACGTCCTCTTGGTAGTTCCATCGCCCTCAGAAGTTTGGGGTGGTAATGGTCCAGGAGAAGCCATTCATTGTGGCAGCTGCTATGTTGTGGAATTCCCTCCCCACAGAGGTGTGTCTGGCACCTTCATTATTCAGTTTCCACCATATGCTGATGACACACCTCTTTACTCTTTACTGTAGGCAACATTTTGGATAGCCCATAGACCTAGAGGAAGGTAGAGATTGGGGCGAGTGAGGAAATAACTATTCTGTACAGAAAAACAGAGCAACAGAGTCCTCTGGCTTTGTGAGGATCCTGAGCTGACTTCAGGAAATTACTGACAGTGTGCTTCAACTCAGGAGAAGACCCCCCCAAATCAGCACAATTTGCTTCATCATTTGGCCTCCCTCTTGCATAATACAGTGGTACCTCGGGTTACAGACGCTTCAGGTTACAGACGCTTCAGGTTACAGACTCAGCTAACCCAGAAATAGTACCTCAGTTAAAAACTTTGCTTCAGGATGAGAACAGAAATTGTGCTCTGGTGGCGCGGTGGCAGCAGGAGGCTCCATTAGCTAAAGTGGTGCTTCAGGTTAAGAACAGTTTCAGGTTAAGAACAGACCTCCAGAATTAATTAAGTTCTTAACCCGAGGTACCACTGTACTAGAACTTATGGACATGCAATGAAGCTGAATGTTGGAAGATTAAGGATAGCAAAAAGAAAGTATTTATTCACACAGTGCATAAACTATGCAACTTGAGAGGCAGTGATGGCCACTAACTTGGATGGCTTTAAAAGAATATTAGACAAATTCATGGAGGATATGGCTATCACTGGCTACTAGTCACAATGATTTTGCTATGTCTCCACAGTCGGAGGCAGCAATGTTGCTGGAAACCACAGGTTAATAGAGTATCCTTGTGCTTGCAGGAATCTGGTTGACCACTGAGAGAATAGGAGGGTACACTGGCCTGATCCAGCAGCTCTTCTTGTGTTCTTATGCCTCCACACATAGCAGATGCTACTGAACAGAAACCAGTAGTTCTATATAGCATTACTTTGTTGTGTTTCATACCACCTGGCTTCTAAAGTAACACAGGTTACTGACCCAATAGATGTTTATTTCAGTGCATCTCAGTACACACACATGTACAACACCTTGGTTTTGACACATGGTCTGGCTGCTGCTATTTTAGAGGGGCACCAAAGAAGAACAGAATATGAGCTGCATTATCATCCTATTTGCTGCATTACATTGCCGCTTTGGAAATGACTCCTGAATATGTCCTCTGCTATTTCTCTAACAGAAAATGATAAGCCAATTTGTAGGCAAATCAAACCTAGATGGCAGAAGCCGTAGCCTACAGCACAGCACCGGGTTGGGGGCGGGGGGAACTTTGGTGAACACTATTTTGTGTCATGACAGTAATTTGACATGTTGCAAGCAAAACACATGTGAACAGGGTCCTATTGCTTTTATGCCACAGGCACTATTTCAATATGAGCCGGCTGATATATTCTTAGCTGTTATCTCAGCTGTGGAAAAGCTTCAGAGATAGGGCTTCCTATTTCTGTTTATATGCGGCCCACAAATACAGACATTTTACTATAGAGATTTGGGAGGCTTAGCATAGCTAAACCTTAATTAGCATGCTTGCAAGCACTACACAAAATTGTTCATTCCACCAGCTAGCTCAGGGAAACAATCCTTGCAAGGTACTTGTCTCATAGGCCAGTAGCATCTGGAGGCAGATGGGGAAAGTGAAAATATTCCCAAGACTACAGGACATTCTCTAAGACTGCTAAGGAGGGATTGTTTTGCCCTAGTAATGTTGATATCTGAAACCCAAGGAAAATACAAATATCATCACCTCTATTTCCAAAAACAGAATAAGAAAGAATGGGGCGGGGGGAGCCTTTGCAAAGACAAAAGAAATCATTGCGAGTCCATAGGACAGTGTAGCATTGGATGGGTCCATTTTCTCATTGGGGGCAAAAGTTTCAGAGAAACTATAAAGTGGGAGGGGAGCAACTAGGTTGCCTCCAGATGTTGTGGACAACATCTCTCATCATGTCTGCACATTGGCCATACTGGAGTCCTCAACATCTGGAGGGTACCCATACTATAAACTCTCACGAGTATAAGGCAGAACATACAAGGACTTAGGTGGGCTGGTGTATGTAACTGATTTGAGATGTTTTTCAGATTCATGGTTCTAAAGACAGGCAGGCTGATTCTGAGTAAGCAGTTCAAACATATAGGGTCTCTTTGACGGCATTTGGAGATATGCAATGACTGTTTTATTTCAGATGGTTTTTATATGAAATTTAGTTAATACAGTGGTACCTCGGGTTAAGAACTTAATTCGTTCTGGAGGTCCGTTCTTAACCTGAAACTGTTCTTAACCTGAAGCCCCACTTTAGCTAATGGGGCCTCCCGCTGCCGCCGGGCCACCAGAGCACAATTTCTGTTCTCATCCTGAAGCAAAGTTCTTAAACCAAGGTACTATTTCTGGCTTAGCGGGGTCTGTACCCTGAAGCATATGTAACCCGAGGTACCACTGTAGTATTAAGCTGGTGAAACACATTTTTGCAATAGCTTAAGAACTGGACTTCTGGATATTTTCCCCATTAAAATGTTGTTATTTATTGTTACTCATTCAGATATCTATGCTAACAGTAACACCTTGAACGTGGGCCAGGTAGCAAATCAACAGATCTGGGAGCACAGGTGTTATAGGGAGGCAATGCCTCACTCCTGTCAGCAATCGCGCTGCAGCATTCTACACTAACTGCAGATTCTGAATTAAGCCAGAGAGAAGCCCCACATGGAGAACTAATAACAGTAATAGTAATAGCGGTATTAGTAGCAGCAGCAGTAGTTGTAACAACAACAACAACCCATAAATGCATAGCATTTAATGAACAAAGTTTCACTAAAGCCAAAGCAAAGTGGAGAAGAATGTAAGAAATGCCCTGTCACTTCAAAGCCCTGGGCTCCTTGGGGAAGAAGGGCAGAATATAGATTCAATAAATAACAATAAAAAAGCCTGCTCACAAATTCTCTTTTACCCAACGAATATAAATGCACAGTGCATTTTTGGAACAAATGAAGTAGAACTATAAAGAGATAGTTTCCATCCCTCGTAGCGGCACATCAGTGCTGAATTCTCACTCCAATTTTTCTGGTGATTGGACATCAAAGGACGGAGTTTGGATATTTTAAGTTGAGAAGAGGGTGGAGAGTTCTGAAGTTGAGAAACTTGATGTCACGGTAATTTAAACCATTTAGGCACCTTTCGAGATCGTGTTTGCCATGCTGAACACTGAAGGAATGAGGGAAAAGGGTACACTGCGAGCAAGCTACAAGTGAGCTCTGCACGGGTCAGAGGTAGCATGCAATACAGGCCTAAAGAAGCGTAAAATTCATAGGCCTCCCATGTCTAAGAGAGCAAGCTTTTAGAACACACGTTGCAATGCCAGGCCTGGCATACTAATCTTTGGGTCCTTATAGTTGCATATTTGTATCCCCCATGACCCAACACATACCCCAATCTCAAGCTGGCCCCTCTGTAATGAACATCAACAGCTTTTTCTTAGGCACATGGTCACAGGGCTCTTGAGCTCCCTCTTGCAACTGACTAAACAAAATGGACGATCCCACAGAGCCTCCCTCTGCACTGCGCATCTTGATATCTGTTATGTATTCAGTGGTCTGTGTTTGCCTGAGCCTGAGTCTGGACTACGGATTCTGAGCCCCTGGGTTCTGATTTGATACATGATGTCCAATCACAGAACGTTTCAGGATTTGGGCCTCTGCCATTGGTCCTTTAACACTGAGTCATGATTCGCAGCTTGGAAGTTGAGACAGCCAATAATGTTGGGACTGGGAGTGGACCAGACCTTCAGAAATGTATATAAGCAGTTGCTTTGCCCCTGTTGTCCAGTTCTTATAGTTCAATGAAAGTTCTTGATGTTAACACTGTGGCTGGGGAAACCCAGCTAGATGGGCAAGGTATAAATATATTATTATTATTATTATTATTATTATTATTATTATTATTATTATTATTATTATTATTATTTTGCCTCGTGGGAACCCACCTACACTTCAATATCCTTGAAGTGCTTCTTTTTACCATAAAAATAATCTTCCTGGGTGATGCCTTTAGAAGTAAAAAGAGTTCATGCTCACATGAATCCTTCAGGGTCATTTGAAGACTAGTCACCAGGAGAAACCAGTGCTGCTGCCTTTCAGTCTCGCTTAGTTAGAAATATGAATTGTGAACTGCCCTGTGATCTTCTGATGAAGGGCAGTATACAAATAAAATAAAATAAAATAAAATAAAATAAATAAATAAATAAAGGTTTTTTTGTATTATATTTGCTGCTGTTTTGCTATGTTATAAAATTGTTACTATGCTACTGCTTTGCTGTGTTATTATGAAATTGGTTTTCGTAGCATTTGTTTGAATTGTATCCCTGTTTTATTTGTCGTAAACTTCTTTAAGCATGATTTTCACGTGTGGAAGGATGGCATACAAATAAAGCAAATCAATGAATGGGATGAAATGGATCCCTTGCTGTTGCTTAAGGCTCATGTAGCCTCGGTGGTGCTGAGTGCCTTCCATCAGCTTCTGTTGGTGTCCCATCGGCAACCCTATCTAGACAGGGGTAGCCTAACTTCTGTCATCTATGCTCTTCTAATCTCTAGGTTAGGTTACTGCAACACAATATAGATGGAGCTGCCTCTGAAGACGGTTCAGAAACTTCAGCTGGTGCAGAATTTGGTGGCCAGGTTGCTCACTGGAACAAAATGGTTTAAGAATATTATAACACCATTAATTAAGAATTAAGAATAATTAATTAAGAATAATTAAGAATATTATAACACCAATCCTGGCATAACTGTGCTGGCTGCAGTCAGTTTCCAGGCCCAATTCAAAGGGCTGGTTTTGACCTATAAAGCCTTAAACAGCTCAGGACCACAATACCTCAAGGACCACCTCACCCCATATGAGGCTGCTTTGACTCCGCAATCATCATCTGAGGTCCTTCTTTGTGTGCCTCCTCCACGAGAGGACCAGACGGTGGCTGGCAACACAAGAAAGGGCCTTTTCTGCAGTGGCACCATGTTTGTGGAATGCTCTCCCCGTGGAGACTCTCCTGACACCTTCAATACATGGTGCCAGATGAAAACATTCCTGTTCTATCAGGCCTTTGCAACTCTTTTTGTTTGCTATCATGTTATGTATTTTTGTGGTTTTGTCTTGTAAACTGCCCTGTGATCCTTGAATGAAGGGCAGGATAGAAATTAGTAAATAACAACAAGACTAATAACTGCAGCAGGAATAAATGTGCTTTAAATGAAAAGGAAAAACACTGAATTAATATTTTAGCAGTTTTGTGTTTTTTTTATATCAATTGTTATTAGTCACAGATAATTAGATAAAAGCAGTCTTGGAGTACCAAAATAAATAAAAATAGTATGTTCTCTTTATTCCTAAGCAACTGTGGGGCAGAAAGCCATCCAATCACCCTTACACTTGGATTGAGCAGAGACACCTCTCTGCCCAGCTCTCCCAGCTGACCTGGACTTCCCCTTCTTCCCACTGGTGGCATTTCCACTGGCAGAGTGAGTGGCAGAAAACCCTCCCAAGGCACACTCTGAGGATGGGATGGGGCTGAGCTGGCCCATGATTCACTGGATTCTGAGCTGATCTCACAGCCATCACCATCTCAGTCATCCTCCCCACCTCACCCCACCGCCTGATGCTTTGGCAGCCTTGACCTGCCAGGCTGTGGATGCATCGCAGTGGCTGCACTGCCACGATGAAGAGTCCTGTTGGGGGAATGGGGGGGGGGTGTTGGACTGCACTGTAAGCAAATTTATTATTGCAAGCTGTGTCATGAGCTGTCAACGCCTCATGACTATGCCAAAATCTTCTCTTTCTCCTCCTCTTCCTTACCTCAGACCCTCCAAGTGTCCCTATTTTCCAGGGGTGTCCCTGATTTAGAAAAGCCATCCTGGTTTCTGATTTAATCCCAGAATGTCCCACTTTTCCTTAGGATGTCTCTATTTTCACTGAGGTCCAGCTCCAAGAACCTTCTGGTGGTTCCTTCACTGCGAGAAGCGAAGTTACAGGGAACCAGGCAGAGGTGCCTTCTCGGTAGTGGTGCCTGTCCTGTGGAACTCCCTCCCATCAGATGTCAAGGAAATAGACAACTGACTTTTAGAAAACAACTGAAGGCAGCCCTGTTTAGGGAAGTTTTTAATGTTTGATGTTTTATTGTGCTTTTAATTCTGTTGGGAGACGCCCAGAGTGGCTGGGGAAACCCAGCCAGATGGGGGTAGTACAAATTATAATTATTATAATTATTGTTGTTACTATTATTATTATTATTATTATTATTATTATTATTATTATTATAAAAATGTTGGAGGGTATGGAGTTATCTGACCCCCCCCCCCCAAGCCATCTGAAGGCAGTCTTGTATAGGGAAGCTTTTCAAATATTTAATGTTTTATTATGGTTTTTTTATATGTTGGAAACTGTGTGGGGTGTAAATAGTAAAATTATCATTATGGAATAGGGGTCCCTGTTTTCATTGGAGAAATGTTGGTGGGTATGTTACCTCACCAGGACTGTGCGCCCCTTCCAGCTCCATCCAACATTTGATTGATGCAACAGAACACCTAACTAGGAGAACTTCTGAAGTCTGGGGAACTTCTGAATGGGGACTATCTGATTGGCACAATCATGTGAGCCTAATCCAGCTGGCTCATCTTGTGTTCTAGTGTGAATGCTTTAAATGAGCCCCGAGCCAAATGCTGAAGCAGACCCCAGATTCTACACTCCCAAGGCGGTAATCACATGGAATACTCACAGATCTGCATTTAATTTATCCGCTCTCCATGTTTTGGCCCATATTTCAAAAAGCAGCCCTGCTTTTCTTTCACTTGTCCTTCTTATTTTTCTCTCCTTTGAATCTATGTTGCTGTTGGAATCATTTGCATAAATTCCCTTTAGAATTCAACAAAATCCCATTACAGCTTCAAAAAGTGGGTTATTTTTAAAATGGAACAAGCTTAGCTTGGTGCTTTCACATATGGCATAACTTTGCTTCCTGTACTCAGCAAGCCTTCAGGAGAAATATGCTATTATTTTTATTATTTGCATGCATTACTTTTTTATATAAAAAAGTAATACTGGGGGATATAGATATATATTCCATTTTAATTGTCTCAGTATCTAAGCACGACTGGAATTGTGCTTACTTTCCATTTTAGGGCTGATTATTTATGGCAAGAGTTTATGAAATATTTAGTTATTCTCAAATGGCCTCCTCTTATAAGCAACTGCACTAGGAACTATGATTACTGATATAAGGGGTCTTTGAACAGGCATGGCATGGCAAATGTCACTGAAGTATCTAACAGACCTACCTCAAAATCAAAGCTTGCCCATTTGACATTTGTTTATAAAACAAGAAGAAAGTGGTTTAAAAAGCAAATGGGATCATGCTTCCATTCTTAGTCCTGAAATGAGGTTTTTCACCTATACTAATATTGTAATATCAATTAAATTGTGGATTTAGAACTGTCAGGAGTTCAGTGGTGGTAGTGCCAAGTGAGTTAATGTGGAAGATAAAGGCATGTCATTGCTATGTGGTAACCAAATGACAAGACCAGTCCTTAGCACAACACCAAGTACCAGCTGTGACCTGCATTGAAAGATATCTCTGCATTGTCTCACCTGAGCCACGGCTTCCTAATTTTCTACTGTTTCCTTGGGTATTTGATTCAGCTCACATTTACAGGTGAACCTACGTAATTCGCACTTTCCAAAACGATATGGAAACCATAACACACCCATCCTTTGAAATTCCCCCAAGTCATTTCTTAAATCAAAACAGCTCTGCAAGATTTTGAGGTTAAGCAGAGGTTAAGCAGAGGAATGGTGGCTGCTTATCCCTTTCTTCTCTGCCCTTGTCTCCACAATGTCCATCCCAGGGTTTTTCCACATCTGGGAAAAGATACAGGTGGTCCTCGGTTTCATTGCAGCATTTCAAAAGCAACCTATCTCTTTCCAACTTCTTTTGCGTGTTCAGACCCAGAGACCTCCCCCCTAAATAAACACACATTTGACTCAAATTTTAGTTTTGGTTTTTGGCAGAATTTAGGCCACAACTTTATTGATTACAGAAAGTGAGTGGTTGCATAGGCTCTGGTTCGACTAGCTCCCTGCACCCTTGCAGGTATCGCTGACCCAGAGCTCTATCATAGGTAAACCAACACCTGAGGTCGGTGGAAAGCCCAGAAATGGACTATGTCCACTCCCCAGATGCTCCCCTGGACTCAGGCATGGGCACAGCCCCCTCTTGGGGGTTGACCAAACCAAGTTGAGTCCCTGGATTCCTTTAACGGAATACCCTTCACATAGGGATGGCGAGAGCGTTCTCCCATTCCTATCACCTGAACCAGAGCCTATCCTCAACCCTACAAGTTGTGATTTCCTACGCGGCAGGCGAAAACCCAAATGGCAACAGCCAATCAGCCAACAACACACAACAGCATAGCAAAGTCAATCACAAAATGGCCTAAATATAGGAAGAGGTGGGCAGGTGTTCCGATGCATGAGCAGAAAGAGGAAGCTCTGGGTCACGTGCATAGGTATAAATAGGTCCCTCAATCTGTTTAGACTGCACTCAATTGGCCAGATTAAACCCAGCAACGAGGGACCTACCAATCGGGTGTTGTGGCTGTCCAATATACCCACCCACAACGAGGTCAGTCTCCAGGTCTCACCACGACACGTGCCCTCTTTTAGGGAGGACACGCTTTAGCAGGAGGAACCATAGTTTCTCTAAATGAAAGCAAAGAGGGGTGGGAACCCTGTTACAGAGTAACCCTAAACATGTATACTCTCTATTTTTCTCATGTATACTCAGAAGTAAACCCTGTTGAGGTCAGTGAGACTTACCCCAGGTGCCTGTGCACAGGAGTGCAGGCTAAACTCATCAAGGGTATTAGATATAATGGCTGCCAAAAGACATCAGGGGTGGGGCTAAAAGCTCAATTGCACATGCTATTTTACAAGCTTATATCTACATTCAAGTGACACATGACTATGGTTCTAGCTAGTCAAGAAGACAATCCAGGAAGCATCACCCCAGTGATTCAGTGCTCAAGAATAGTGCTAGATGATCTCTTTCTGATTTGTTCCATAAATGTCTTGGTCTTTTTGAAATTTCATGGCAAACCTAAGTTGTGTGTGAATGGAGGTTGGATCTGGGTCTGGTGTTTTGTTGCGCCTTAACTTACTAAATTTCTCAACACCTGTTCTACTCGGCATTTGTTGAATGATTACAACAGGCACTTCATGTTTAAGACAATGCTTGTGAGCTTCCACTGCTGATAGGGAACACCCACAGATTCTTTTCTGGGAGGGGTGGAGAAAGTTGCAAAAATCTTCATGCATACCACCTTCTCATGTATATACCAACAACAGTATGTTGTTATGTAGAATAGTACCTGGTGTTCTAGGATCTAGATAGGTTGGTTCTAGACAAGCCAAATATGGGATGGGCCTAAAATTTGGAATGGGCCTGGGCTTCATTCATAAGGTCTTGGAGTTTTCTGAACTGCAGGAGTACATGTCCAAAGCCTTCCAAATCTGTATAGTCGTAAAAAGATTTTTTAAAATGTAAAGGACCCCTGGACGGTTAAGTCCAGTCAAAGGCAACTATGGGGTTGTGGCGTTCATCTCGCTTTCAGGCTGAGGGAGCCGGCGTTTGTCCACAGACAGCTTTCAGGGTCATGTAGCCAGCTTGACTAAACCATGGAACACCCTGACAGAAATGAGACTGCAAAGAAATGCCGTTTACCTTCCTGCCGCAGCAGTACCTATTTATCTACTTGCACTGGCGTGCTTTTGAACTGCTAGGTTGGCAGGAGCTGGGACAGAGCAGATTCGAACTACCTACCTTCTGATCGGCAAGCCCAAGTGGCTCAAGGGTTCAGACCACAGCACCCTATCACTACTCAAGACAGGGTATCACTATTCAAGACAAGGTACATTTACTGTTTTACCAAGCCAACATCACAACCTGCACTTTGTCACTAATGCTATAATATGCCAGGGTTATCAGTTTTACATTAGCAGCAGAATCCCTCACCAGAAATGCTGCTACACCAATTTATTACCCTCTGAAAAATGAATAGAAAGCACACAGGACAGCACTAAGGGACTGTTCAGCTACATGCCATGCCAAAAGCATATAGACTGCATGATGGCAATATGGATGCACTTCTACCGTCTATTATAATGTTGCAAAATCTGCAGTGCTATCACAACTGACAGGTAGCATAGTTGGGCGGACCTATTCTGCTTCTCAAGTCTAAGGTTCTGTAGTAACTGCTTTGACAGCCGCCGTTCTGCTTACCATTCCAGCTGTGTGTTTTAAATCCAAGAATGGAAAAATGCACGAACATACTTGATTTGTGATATCTGACTGACAAAAGTATAAATGTAGCTGATATACTGCCACTCAAAGACAATTGACAACGGTATAGTACATTTCATGAAAAAGACTAACAATTTAGGAAAGGTATATTTCATGAGGAATTAATCCACTCCAGTACATTTTGGAAAATGTTTAAGTAAAAACATATGGTTTTATTGAGAATCTTTTAAAAATAATGATTCACCGTTTTACATCATTTTTGTTTCATTGGTTAGCTGCTGTCCAACAGTTTTGTGAAAATATGAATTTCATACTTTCACTGCTTTACTACCACTCTTGATTGCTGACCAAGTAATACAACTAATACCAGGGAATGTATAATTGACTGGCCTCTTGTGCCATAGTTTGTATTTTCTAAGTAGTAACTTATCTACAGTAGCGTGAACGAACCAGACTTGAAACCCCAAAGAGAAAAGTTGCACAGGGAGGTGATTTTGAAGTGGAACCCAGAAAACGCATAATACTAGAACATGTAAAATTGACTGGCACCATTGGCACCGATGGCAGCAGGCTGTAAGCCACCATGGTCAACTTCCCATTGGGCTGCAGCAGTATCCAGGGCATCAGAAACTTTGGAAAACATGTTTCTGGTGGCTTCTGCTTTTCCTGTTAGAGAAGTCAGGTATCCTGGGTACTATGCCTCCCATGATGCCAAGAAACCTATAGTGAGCATATTCAGTAGAATCCCATCTGCCAATGGATAAACAGCACAGCTTGAAAAACCAGCCATCAATTTTATGTACAGCATGCTCCAGAATGGTCTGCAGGCCATGTATATGGGCATAATTTTTATCTTTATCTCATTGTTGAGAAGCCTGTAAACAAATATGTAAATTTTAAAAAATAAAATTTAATGGTATATGAAACTGTATAAAGAAGATGAATACCAATTCTTTTGCCATTACCTGCTCCTGCAATATCGCCGGGCCATAGATTTTCTTTTGAAAAAAATAGTTCATTCTAGGTGGAAATTACATCCAGAAATATAGGATGCGTTGTAGGTCCAGTAGTGATTGATGTTTTGCAATGGTTCTGATACGTGGAGTGAAACATTAAGCTCTACTGACTAAGAATTTTTCTATTTCTTAAGAATATCTTCTATAAATACGATGATTAATGGGACCCATAAACATTTTTCCACACTATGTTTCTTTTGTTGCATGAGTTTACTACTAAATTGTAGCCTGCCCTCTAATTTATAACCTGCTTTATAATGGTATGAATGTGTTGAACCATCTGACAGTATTTATTATAGCTTGGTGCTTGAATATCTCTTGAAATGGTTTTAAGGTTTGGGTTTAAAAAAGAAAAAGATTGTTGAGATAGTGGCCTTTTTTATTTATGCTTTTGCTGCAGTTAAGGAATGTTTTATCATCTGCCAGGAAAACAAATCTATATTTTACTTCTCATTCCTAAAGATCAGAAACCTTTTAGCAGTTCAGAATAAAATACACCCCATAGAATGGAATATAAGAATATGAGAAAAGTTACCACTCTGAAAATCAGAATGATTTCATGTGTATTTCCAACACTAGCCTTTGGATCCAGGGAAAGCTAGCACTTTGCTACTTGATTGTGTGTTAAAATGGCATAAATTGATTCAAAAAAAATCTATTAAATTTAATCTTCCTAAAATGAATACATTTTGGCCCCGAAAGTTACTGAGATACGTCTCCTTCAGGTGCTGACATGTTTTATCACATCTCAGAAGTGGTCTTAAGGGTTCACATATTATTTGATGACTATCTGCTTTATTGGCCTATTGCATTTGTAACCACAACTAGCTTGTCTTTAAAAAAAGGGGGGAAAAAGCTCCTCCAGACATTAGTTGATAAGATCACAATAGCTTCATAGCATCACCTCTAGCAATGTGTACCTCTGAGAAGTCATGGATTGACAGGCTTGCGAAAATTACTTGCTTTCCAAGTGAATGTATGCATTCTATGAGAAAGGGATTTTTACTGCAACATGATAAGAATGACAGGCTTCCTTCTTCCGTATATTGAAAATAACATTTATATTCATTAAAGGGAGTAGTGAAAAAAATGTGGCATAAAATTGATACGGTTAAGATTTTACTAATGATATCATGTTGCATGAGTTTCAGGTCTTCCCGAGCTATTTAATTTATCTCACACAGCAACCTTATCCTTAAGTTACACCCACTTGGTGGGATAGGTTTGTTACTAAATATTCTCATACTCACTAAATGCCCCTCACTCACAATTCGTCCCCTGTAAAACTAGGGTGGGGGGTTTTGGAAGGGGTACACACATTTCAGATGGGCGGGGTGCAATTCTTATTCCTATGAACCTGGGGGATAGTCTTGCCTTTGCATATGAGGTAGCTGAGAAGTTTTAGTTATCTTGCCTCCTCCCACTCTTTTTTTAACTAAAGTAAAACAAAGCAGCGTTGCCACCTCTTCAAGCAGCAAACAACTTGGCTGCTTTCAGTGACCTTGCTGCATCCCTGGGACCTGGAATGCTCCCAAGAACGATTCTAGTACATCATGATGCAGACAGGGATGGGAACCCTTTTCACCACGTTCCCTTCTAGGTCACCTTCTGAGGCCACATGCCAGTCGTCAGGGCCAGAAGCAAAAATCAGTGGTGCAAAGAAGGCTAAGTTTATCTCTGTACAGTAGGCTCTACACACACTCACACAATCCCTCTCTATCCTCCATCCGGGCATACAAAAATCACTGGGCATTAAATGGAACACAGAGATACACCTGTGTAATTAATGCACACCTGAACAACCATGTTGTTAACCTAGTGGGGCATTGACAATATTAAGGAGAAGTTAGTCAGAATTGGAGTGTGGTGAGGGAACATATCTAAGTCAGAAATCTACCTTTTCTCAATGATTGCTTCTGACATCTGGAAAGTGTTACTCAAGAGTTGGTGTAAATAAAACTGTCCCAATGGAGTCAACAGAGAGTCCAGGATTATTTTTCCTCCTGCCTTCCACCCACAGAGCCAGAAGTGTTAGCATAACTCTTGGCCTGACTATAAAACTTACTGCATCAACATGCATGGACATTGGATGAGGTATACAAATAGTTCTTGCCAACCCAGCGTCACCAAAAGATTGCATTAAACCAGGCTTGCAGGTGGTTCTAAGGATATCATAAGCAGATGTACTGGCACAAACGAATCAGAGTGTTTCAGAGGAAATATCAGAAACCAGCTGAATCATCAAATTATTGTAACCTGAAATGGTTCACATAAATGAAAACATATATCTTATTTTGACACACACACAGTATTATGGGTAAGCTTTAGGACACCAAAAAATAATAAGCAAGTCAATACTTCATGTAGTAACTTAAGGGAAGGGGAAGAACTATTATTCACATGCTTTTTGTGCATAAGCGCCCTGATGTCTCCAGATAGGAGGACAAGAGGTAAGGCAGGAAAAGCTCTCTGCCTGTGACCTCAGACACCTGCTGCCAGCCAGAGTGGACACTCTGAGCTAGATATATACCAGGTGTGATGTATATAACAGCTTAGTAGGTTCAATGTTTTTCAACAATATGTTCCCTGGGCCTGTAAAGAAATTGCTCAGTCAGAATGCGATTTTCCAAAATGACTCTGTATTTAACTCTGCATTGAAATGAGACCACATTAATGAACTAAAAATGAACTCCCTGACCCAGTGACAAGGTATGAATACAGATACTGTATGCTTGCATGTGCAATATCATGATCCAATACAAGTCCCCTTGAACTGAATACCACTGAACTCCTCTAGATCCTACAGGGTTGAAGGGGGCTTCAGGGTTGCAGGTGAGGCTGCAGATTCCCATGAGGAACTACTAAATGTTGACCTTGAACAGGACCAGAACAAAAGCAATCGCCTTAAGAAAGGACACAACTCAGGAGAGTCTGCATGCATAATAACTTTGCACATCAACCTGCTATGTGCAGGAGAAAAGGGACAGTCATGGAATCATAGAACTGCAGGGCTGAAAGAGGCCCAAAGGGGCGTTTGGTTCAATCCCCTGCATTGCACCTGACATCCACCTTCAGGGCTGGTTGCTGTTCCCACCTGGGAACCAGAGAAGGAGCTGCCTTACCAGAAACAACTAAAGCCTTGCAGTGTCTTAAAGCCCAACGCATTCATTATGGCATAAATGATCATGAATTCCAGTCCATTTCAGCAGATGGGACTCCTACATACGCCAACAGCAACATGAGTTTCATAATGGAAAAAGAGGGGTATACAGTAAGTGTGTGTTTGTACATCTGTTGCTTATTTTTGTGATGTTGGGGAGAATCGGTGTAAGAAGGGTTGTACAAGGCAAACAGAAGGTAGTTCCAGTTGGAAAGCACGATGCTTCTGAGTGATCTCTTGCCCAACATTTTTACTCCTTTCCCCTTTGTCTGAGATGTTGGCATCTTCAGGTTCTTCTTTGCTTCCACTCCAATAAGGCAAAAGAACAGATGTCATCCGGATGCAAAAGCTGCAGCATCTTAAATTGTTATTGTTGGAAGAACACATCATCGCATCAAGTCATTCATGCTATTTTATATAACCTTTATAAATGGGTCTGTTTGTGAAGGCTGAGAGTGCTTTTAAATAAAGTTATCTGATTCCTGAATGTAGTTTTACCCTTTACTTCATGATTCTGTGATGAAAATTATTATTGACATTTAAGAACACAGTTTTATGACTGTGATCAAAATGAAATGCAGGTAAATAAAATTGACATTATGCTTCATGAAATACTTCAAAAAACGCAATACAAAGAAGCTAACCTGCCATGAGCTGAAATGTAAGGCCGCTGAAAATATATTAGCCATTCCATCTAACCAGGACTAATATCTGTGGAAAAGAAAATTCTCTTGTCTAACTATAGAACTTAAGCTTATACCATATCAGCAACCATTGACGTCAGGATATGGCCATGTTCTGAGAGGACTTGATGAAAGCAACGAGCAGTGTAAAGCATCAGTTGTAGAGATTTATGGGCTGGCATGCAAACAGCAGGGAGTTCAGATATTGCTTCTGCCCTAAAGTGAACAAAACTGATGTCTTTGCTGGCAGTTTTGCAATTATATAATGTACCTGAGGGCCCACTAGGGACTGAATAAGCCACATTTTACTGACATAAATCAAGTCTTTGGCAATGAGATTCTTTAAAATATTATTTTTGCTGAGTGTTTCTTATCTACATAGGCATGAAGCTTAATATATAGTGTACACATACACACACACAAAATATACTGACAGAAACAGAATATTTTTACTTCTTTGTCCCATATATTTGACAAACTCCTCCAACATGCTATTCAGATACTAATACCATTTAGCCTGAGAGCCATATTCCCTTCAGAATGACCTGAATGTGGGTTGGGCCAGAGGGAACAATGGGCAAAATTGTTGTGATTATTCTTATTCTTATTTAGATTTCTTACTCACCCTTCACCAAGAGATCGAGGGTGGGTTAGAACAATTTTAAAATACAATATTAAAAACCGACTGCAATCAAGGGAGCAGGGTGGCTCAGTTGTCAAAGTAGGATAAAGAGCTGCATCTTCAGCAGACAATTAAAACTACATAATGAAGGTGCCAGATGTAGGGAGGAAATTCCACAGCTTAGGAGCTATCAGAGAGAATGTCCTCTCCCAGACAGCCAACCCCAAACATCTAAGGGTGGTGGAACTACCAAGAGTGTCTTCTCTGCCAATTTTAACATCTGATCTGTAGGGAAGGAGGCGATCTTGCAGATGCCTAGAGCCTATATTGTTTAGGGCTTTAAACACTAATGTGATCACTCTTCATTGAGTCTAGACCTGAGCTGGCAGGCAATTCTGCTATTTGTTTGTTTGTTTGTTTTAAGCATCTTGGAACATACCATGAGCCAACAAGGCCAAAAGCCTTCTGGGACAACAGAGTTCTTCAAGTTGCTCCTAAATGCCTTCAAACGAGAGCTAGGCAGATCTTCGAAGGCTGGGAGTTCCACATCCTGGATGCTTCTAAGGAGCATCCATGGAGTCATCTGTACATCTGAAGGTGAAGGGATACACAAAAGAATTTCCCTGTCAATCTGAGAGGGTGAGTAGCAATATGGGACAGGAAATGGGCTCTCAAGACAGTTGGAGGTTTTGAAGGAAATCTCCAGGAATGTGACCTGAGCCCACACATAGATCAGAAGCCAGTGACTCTGACACAAGAGTGGCACCAGTCACAACCCTGCAGAATTTTGCACCACATGAAGTTTCTGGAAGCTTTTCAAAGGCAGCCCCATGTCAACCATGTTTACAGGAATCTAACCATTTAGACTCCCATGATCACCTCGACACAATTTCCTTTCCAAAATCTAAAAACGTTTTCTGGGGAAATCATATAATATATGATAATTGTGCCTACATCCGTATAATTCTAGGTCTGTCAAAGACATTGTTGCTTCAGGCTTTTAGCTAAATATTCTCACCCTGGTTACAAAGCGAAAGCAAGCAAACAAAAAGAATTGTGTTGTTTAGTTTTTCTTCTCACGTCATGGTTCTATACACATTAAATGAAGTCTAATCCCTTTGGGCCCCATTTGCCCTCCAGAGCTTACTCCACTTTTCCCATATATCCCTCTCAGTCATATTGATTAGGCAGCTGTTTTTGCGGAAAGACATCCTTTGCTGTTGTGGAACAGCGTTTAGCAGGTGTTACAATACCGACAAGTGTTGACAGTATAAGAATTAAATTAACACCCGGTAATGTTTTAACCACCTGGCCCAATAAGCAGCAATATCATTGAATTTCACCTTTTAAGAAATTGATTCATATTTACCTCGCATTACTTTTGACTTTGGACAACATCATACACTGTGTACTGCCTGAAATAACAGAAAGTAGCATTATTTGGACGTTTGTCAAAGGAATGTGTTCATTGTTATATTCCCTTTTTCATGTTTTCAATGTCAACAATAGCAGATGGTATGATAGGGCAGCTCCACTCACCTGACCTCTGACTATATAGAAATATTTTAGGGCTATGGTGTACCCAGCTCAGTATATTTGTTAGATGAGTCAGTACAAAAAAAATATCATTATCCTACCACACTTTTTAAGAGAGAGAGAGAAAGAGAGAAAGAGCTTTTGTTCAGGGTTCCAGTCCCTCATTTCTCATTTCTCAACAACCAGTCTGTACTCCAGGCTCAGTCCTCTTTGGCCTGCGTATGTGGCTGGTTCCCCAGTTTGGATTTTTATTTTATTTTATGAGAGGAGGAGCGTGGAGTGTGGACATGCTTGTGCCCAGTCCCACCACCCTTCAAAACTTTCATTTATCCATATATATTTTTATGGGCAACTCTCCATTCTGCCCTTGGGGGCATTTAAAAACAGCCTCTTAGTGTGAACCAGGAAATGACCTATCGGGGACACTATGACATTTCATTCTGTTTATATCTTGTTGTAGCTCTTCCATTTCTAGCCTCTCCATTTCGTTCCTCCTACCAGATGGTCAGGGGTTTCCCCCCTCTCCTCTTACTCTTTAAACATTTCATGACATTAAATTATTATGGGGTTGTTTTTGCGCTGCCCTCCTTGGCAGGTTTTTTTTATTATAAAAAAAATGTTGTTGTTGCTTAGTCATTTAGTGACCCCAAGGACCAGAGCATGCCAGGCACTTCTGTCTTCCACTGCCTCCTGCAGTTTGGTCAGACTCATGTTTGTAGCTTCGAGAACACTGTCCAACCATCTTGTCCTCTGTCGTCCCCTTCTCCTTGTGCCCTCCATCTTTCCCAACATCAGGGTCTTTTCCAGGGAAAAGCATCTGCAGACTCCAGGGTTACTATTGTCTATTGATACTGTGTGTGTGCGTGTGTGTGTGTGTGTGTGCGCGCGCGCGCGCTGTGTAGTTTTGCCTGCATAAGCACTGGAAGCCTTTAATTGGCATTAGAAGGAATGCTGATGATACCCACAAAAGTGTTAATGTGTTAATTGGTAACATATAGATCACACATAATGAGTTCTCTGTGCTAAAATGAACACAGCAACCTAGGAATGTGACCATAGCAGAACTTTATTTCACTAATTGCTTTATTTTTGTGGCTATGCAGAAGCACAGAGAAATGCAGTAGCCAAAAATACACAAATACAATTTTTTAAAAAATCCCAATATACAGTATTTCTACTTCCCAGGGGAAGTTATACCATAATTAAATGGGCACAATACCACATTTCCTATTATTGCTGCTTATCCCACCTGCCCTTAACTATGCCGTGCCCTTAGCTTCAGTGCTGCAAACCATTCTTCACTCAGTTGACCACTGGCCATGCTGTTTGGAGCTCATAGGAGTACAACAACATCCAGAGGGCCACAGATTCTTCCCATGTAGAATAATTTTAAAGTTGTTCATGAGATTACCCTATGACCTATAAGACACACATCTTGTCCGCATAACTGGTCTATCTTGACAGCAAGCCTAGTGAATCCTTGGCTGCGGATGGGTTGTTTCAGCCCACATTATACATGGTTTGGAGGGATTAACTGAAAGTATGGGAAGGGGCCTCCCACATAGACATGACTTTGTGTTTATTGAAAACCAGGCATGATAACTAGCGTCAGCTCCCCACAAAAACAGCTGGGATTTGTGAGGTCTTAACCGAAAACCTAAAAATATAGAAGAGAAACCTGGTTGTTTCAAAATTAGCTCAGGTAGCAAGCTATACTTAGTTTTCAAATGTTTTCTTAGGCAGTATTCTCAGAAACCTGCCGTAAGAATCATCCTGCTTGAAGCATTTCCTCTCAGTATGCAGGGAAAGATTTCTCCCCCTCCCCCGCCCTTTGTAAACATTTACATCTCCTTTATAAATTATTGGCATACTAAAAAATTATGACAACATACACCAAGGAAATGTCCGCCAACCGCTGCCAACTATACTGAAATCAGTTTAGGGCGCCGTCGTACAAGTCTACAATCAAATTAAACAAAATTCTACAATCCAAAGGAAATTAGATTATTTCAAATGCTTATCTTCCAATTTGTGCATTTGCCTTACAGATGCTGCTCTGTCTTCCTCTTGGACTGCAATTCCATTTAATTTCTCCCACTACTGGATAAGAATGTGAGTAATTGGGGGTTCTTTTACTTTTCATAACCGCCACAAAGATAGGCAGGGAAAAAAAGTGGACTGGACAACTTATCCTTGTGCCAAACAGGTGCATATTTGGATCACCTGCCAAGTGACCCTCATTTCACCCGTCAGCCACAGCACTGAAGATGAGATGAAGGAGCTGGCAGCAATCAAAGATTGTACAGAGCTACTGCAAAGCTATTCTCTCCCTTTCCATTGATTTCTGCTCTTTGCCCAAGTGGTGAGTGTCAGACAGGTACAGAGGAGGCAAGGCAAGTCTGAAAACTCAAAGTGCTAGCTCAGACAGATGGCAACACAGCAAGAACTAGAAAATGATAGTCTAGGACTTAAACTTCCAGGGAGATATGAATATTTCTGAGGAAATGTCTTCGGGGTGGTACGCCAATTGCATTGCTGCAATTTCTCTCTCTCTCTCTCTCTCTCTCTCTCTCTCTCTCTCTCTCGGAACTGTGCTTAACACTGTACAGAAACACGACTCTTATGGGAGTAATAAAAAGGTAAGTACATCTATATATCAAGCATTGTACTGGCCTTCAGACTGAACGAATGTGCTGCATAAGTCATAGAGTCAGATCTGTGTTCACAATGATAGCACATTTTGGCCTCTGCAGGAAACCAAATGCCGCAGCCCAAAAAGAGCCAGCAATCAGTAATGAGTCCATGTTAACACAACTCCATCTGTGTTTTGTGCTTGGCTTCAGAAATAGCGCCTTAGAAGTATTAAAAAGCCAGAGATAAAATTGCTTTTTTTCTTCTTCTTCTCCCCCTTCATTGGCATTTCCATCGTCCAGGAATTGAAATGTTATTTTTAGCTCCATAAATTGTTCCCTCAGGCATTGGCAAAGTCTGTGACAAAGGCAAATGCGCACAAGAAATACTACTTGGAGAAAAATATAAATACTAGGCCTCTGTCCGCAGCCAATGCACTTTTCTTTTTTTATACCTGCATGTCAGAAATTGAAAATATAAAGAAGTGGGACCTGCAACGAAGTGTAGAATGGACTCATTCAATTCCATGATTTTAAGTCAACCATGCCCTGCCTCCTCTCAGTGGCTCCATTCCATTCCCTCCCCCCACTGGCATCTGCAGACAACAGACACTCAGTGTACTGTGTTCACTGAGCATGCTCAGTCCTCAGTAGACGGTTTAGGGCGTCCCCTTCCCCTTAATCCCCCTCACACAGACGTCTTGCTACTTCTGCACATCTTGGGATTCCCCCAGATAGTGTTGCTCTTCAGTATACCCATTTTGGCTGGCAGAGGTTTTCCCCTGATCAGCAGTGGAGCAAGCCAATTGGGCGCCTGGGGCGGTGCCCAGGGGTGGGGCCAGCCATTTGTGGAGGCGGGGCTATCCATGAGGGCGGGGCCAGCCAGGGCAGGATGCTCTGCGGGGCCTCCGAGGAGTCTGCCTGCCTCCTTCCACTTAGCCGCCCTACAGCTGAGAGGCAGACCACTTGGGCAGCACGGAGCCTGCATGTACCAGGAGAGACATGGAGAGACACATGACTCAGGCGTGCTGCAGGCCCCACGGGGAGTGCCACCCAGCATTTTGTCTCCCCCCTCAGTGGGAGTCCACTGCACCCCCCTTGTTCCTGATCTGCATGTATGCCAGGAGACTCAGGAGGCTACAGATCCTTTGGGTCTATTGCCTTTCCCCAATCTGCCGCCAGCAGGCTCCCTTTTTGCTTCCATTGGTAAGGCAAGGACTGCCGAGGTTTTCACAGTGGTGAGTGAGGGCCTTACAAAGTCAGATATCCCTCTTGGAGGGCAGACCTCTCTCTCTCTCATGGCCACTAGGATGCCCTCTCAATGACCATAGGACCGAAGCCTAAATTATTCATTGCCAGGCGTTTCTTTTCAAACTATTCCAAACTTCCCAACACAGGCTGAGTGAACAGTGAATTTTCAACACTCAGCTTTTAGACTTTTCCTGACCAGAGAAATGATGCCCATGAGGAAGAGCAGAGGACCAACAACTGGAACATATTCAGATCCTTCCATAACTATTTTTGGCACCAGTTTTGATCTTACTTCAAGAACAGTATCATTCAGTTGTAAAAGGTCAGATATTCAGCTACTGGGTATGAGAGGACCAATTGAGGTTTATGTTTGTGTGAATCACTGAAGAAGTGCAGAAGGAACTACTTCTAACCCATGAATATTCACATGTGTGTATACTTACTGGAGAAAGGATATGTGTCATACTAGCAATGTAGTGGCAAGCATCAGACTGGATGTTGCAAACATTGCTTCACTAGTCAAATTTTGTAATGTCAACAACAACAAATATTATAACTACTGCATCACCGCATAAAAAGGTAAAGGTACCCCTGCCCATACGGGCCAGTCTTGCCAGACTCTGGGGTTGTGCGCCCATCTCACTCAAGAGGCCGGGGGCCAGCGCTGTCCGGAGACACTTCCAGGTCATGTGGCCAGCATGACAAAGCTGCATCTGGCGAGCCAGCGCAGCACGTGGAAACGCCGTTTACCTTCCCGCCAGTAAGCGGTCCCTATTTATCTACTTGCACCCAGGGGTGCTTTCGAACTGCTAGGTTGGCAGGCGCTGGGACTGAGCAACGGGAGCGCACCCCGCCGCGGGGATTCGAACCGCCGACCTTTTGATCGGCAAGCCCTAGGCGCTGAGGCTTTTACCCACAGCGCCATCCGCGTCCCGACACATCACCGCATAGAACTGCGAAATTAAAAAGAATTTGTTTATTTTCATTCTTAATATTAACTACACAAAATGCAGACTTAATTATTTAATAGCCCATAAATGGAGTTATCTAATACAGTGGTACCTCGGGTTAAGTACTCAATTCGTTCTGGAGGTCTGTTCTTAACCTGAAACTGTTCTTAACCTAAAGCACCACATTAGTTAATGGGGCCTCCTGCTGCCGCTGCACCGCTGCTGCACGATTTCTGTTCTTATCCTGAAGCAAAGTTCTTAACCCGAGGTAATATCCGGGTTAGTGGAGTCTGTAACCTGAAGCATATGTAACCTGAAGTGTATGTAACCCGAGGTACCACTGTATAGCATTGTCCTGACCAATCTAATTGTAAAAAGAAAACCCCCAGTGCTTATGAACAACAGTGTTTGCCTACCAAGAAGAGCATACCACTGTTGAACAGGCATTATTCCTTATTGGCAAAACCCACCCACTGCAAATCCTAAGTGCAAATAAGTAATTACCGGTAACCTCATGTCCACCATGTGTATCTTCCAGAAAACTTGCATGTTTTGAGTCGCTTAACTCTTGTATCTTCTCTTTGCAAACACTGCTGTTATATTAAGTTGAATAGTTTCCATAAACTAGTAGTAACTTAATCTGTCCATGTTGTCGTTGTTTAACACTGAGTCATTGAGAATACTTGCAAAATAAAGTCTAAAGGCAAATAATTCCACCTTGTCTATCCATGTTTATGTGGTACAGCTTCTTCATCCTCCTCGTTAAGCGAAGGACAGATTCGCAAAACATGGCCACATTTGTGGGCCACACTCAATTATTCCCTCTCTCCCTCTCTCTCTCTCTCTCTCTCTCTCTCTCTCACACACACACACACACACAAACACACACACCATCACCACCTGCTTTTTCTCCTGAGGCAGAAAGATAAGGGTAGCTGTGCCTTTTCCTCTGCAGGCAGAAAAGTATTTTGGAAGGGAAATCTTAAGAAGAAAACAGCCAGAAGGGGGAAAGTTAATCACCCCTCCCACAACCTCCAATCGCTTATTCCTTTGTTTAAAGTTGCAGCCTTCCAAGATTACTTTTGTCTTTGTGGGGGTAAAATTCAGAGGAAATTTACATGAAATTGCCTCTGTTACCCCTAAGATACAGGGTATGATGAAGTTGTTTTGAAATTTCACAAGCTGCAAATCCTACACTGGAACTCAGAACTATTCCACTCACCCAGCATAGTTTCTGTAAAATCTTTTAGGATTTAGGGAAGTGAATAAAAAGGTGATTTCCTGAATTAGATTGTAATAGCTGAAGCAGCCTGTCAAGTTAATGATGATTATAGCTTGTGCAAAACCACTATAGTGACCTAGATATAATTTCTGGAACAAGAACCATTATCTGTCCTGACATATAGACAGTTACCATCTTACTTTACCTATTTCTCATTTCAGAGCTATCATGTAGCATATTAACACATTGATATTTCGGATGATTTTGCTGTTTTAAATCACACACACAAATGATGTGTGAAAGATATTGCAATAACACTTGTGAAGGAATAAATAATGTATTCTTCTCTAAAGGGAAAGGGAAGAAAGTGAACTAAGATACAAGAAACTGAGGGAAAGAGATGTGATGGTAACAAAGATCCGAGGAAAAGAATAGAGGAAAGAAAGGGAAGAGGTTAAATAACATATATAATTTGCAAATAAACAGTGAAATGGGGCTGGCATTAAATTTCTCGGGACAGAATTTTCAGCTTATAATATTTTTGAAAAATATTTTTCTGTCCTCTCAAATTTCAGTCAAATGGCCTCCACAATGTTGCCACATAAAGTTTGGGCACAGTTTTAATATTATTTGAAGGGTGATAGCCAACAATAATCATACCCAGAGTAGCTTCGTTGAAAGCAATGTTTCATTCAATGCTAAGTCAGCCAACATTTATCAGAAGAGAATTGTATTGTTTGAGATATAGCTTCAATTCTGACTCTTAGTAAGGTGGAATTAATAATAATATTTCTGTTTTAAAGGACAAGTTCTGTAATATTGCACATGCATCAGTTTGTTACATTATCATGTATGGTACCTGTGCCAGCATGAGAACTATTAAAAAAAAATCTTAGCAACTTATGAAATGTCCCCCCCCCCCCAGGTTAATCTTGGCAGAAAGTCAGGAATGACCTTTTTCACCTTGGGAACACATATCCTGTATTGAAATTGTTTACTGTTTTACCCAAATGTACTCAAACTGCCCAGCACCACATCTTGAGCAGATGTGAAAATAATCACATATCTGTGCACATTGGAATTCCTGAGCAAATAGTCTCAGATATTGGTTCCCAATTTTTTCATACCCCTTTTAGAATATTACAGATTCCTACAGAGTCCAGCATGTTACCTCCATGCTAGTTTCCACAGGACAATGCTGAAGCAAAATGTACAGTCAAATCAACTATTCTCCCAAATTCCAGACAATTGTCAGGTTTCTCCCTTAGCTCTATTAGAATATTGATAATGTAGCTTAGTGATTGACTGCAGCCAGGAAAAACTATTGATGAAATAGAAATCATACCTTACAGCCCCAGTTTTTCTTTCCTTATTAAACCAAGTTGTTGGACTGACTCCCACAACATAAAGGGAATAGAAAGGTTTGTGACACTGGGGAGAGGATGCAAGATGTAACAGAGTGGAGGAAGTTAATCGGGATGGTGGTACAAGGGATCAAGAATATACTGATTTTAATTAAGTGACCACATCTCCAGCTGCATAACATACTCACAAGTTGTTCATGCTGACTACTTTTGGGGCCTTCAGCTATGGCCCAGTGTCTTCAGAAGTTACCTAAGCCTCTGGAGCATAAACTTGCATAAATTCCTTGCATTCTTCCTCCAATCTTTCCTCACTCCACAGAACCTTAAGACTCATGGAGATCAGGATATGTGGATTTTTGATGGATGGTTGCAGTGTGGTGTATCCCATTTATTGTAACCATCAATCAAAATGGGGCCCATATGGCTCCTGGTGTCTCTCAGTCACTGGTCATAGAAAGCCCTGCCACTGAAAGGTATTACCACTGAGATCTTGTAGCACTAAAATCATCGATTCAGAGCAGGTAAGATATTTCAAGGCCTGGACCCTCTGTAAAAAATCTTCCATAGTGAGGTGATAGGCTTGGCATGACTGACAGGTTTTGGATAGAGTCTGGTCTCAGGAAGTAAGAGCCCAGTCCATCATGAGATAAGAAAATGATGCATGATGATTGGTCCTTCCAAGTCTTCCAGGAGCCCTCATAGGCAAAGATTCTGTCTATTCTCTCTGTCCTTAACTCCATAAGCTTTGGCTAGAGATCAATATTCACCTTTTCATATGTAGACTAAATCTGCATGTTGCAGACCTAAATCCATAGCCCCCAGAGGCTATCACCTCCACTTCCTGCAGCTTGGTGTGTAGTGAGGCTAGCTTAGCTTCAGAGGGTTTTTAGAGCTGCCATCTATTCCTCTGAGAGGTCCTACTGTTGTTGTAGATGAATTGTGTTAGAAACTCTGACTAAAAGTGGTGATTTCTTCTTCCTTGGGACTTCCACTTTAGTTTTTTAGATGCCATATTGGTGGCAACTTCAAAGGGCCCAGCCTCTGCCCTATTAGTCTGTCAGATTGCTCATGCACCAGCTGGAATCCTAAGAGAACCCCAGTCAGGATCTAGACCCAAAATCATTGAAGTCTTACTTTTAGCGGGTCTGCAAGCTAGAAAATCACTGAAGAAAATCACTGCCTTTCACTCCCCTTAAGGAGTCTCAAAGCAGCTAACAGTCTCCTTTCCCTTTGTCTCCCACCATAAACACTTTGTGAGTGAGGCTGAGAGACTTCAGAGAAGCCACCTTGTGTCTGATATTTGGAGAGAAAGAATTGGCAGGATGGGCAAACTTTTCACAAGGTAGTAGAAGGACAGTTAAGAATCAGGATGAACATTCTAGTCTTTGTAGAATCATAGAATTGTAAAGTTGGAAGGAACCTCTAGGGTCATCTAGTCCAACCCCCTGCGATGCAGGATTTTTTTGTTCAACATTGGGCTTAAACTCATGACCCTGAGATGAAGAGGCTCATGCTCTATCAACTAAGCTAACCCAACAGAACATTCATGTGCACATTCCATTGAAAGCAAGTGGACTACATCTTCATTTGAATGTGCCTTCATGTACACCGTTAGATGCATACCCCACTTATGATCACAGTTAAGAAAAGGAAGAATATTCAAGAAAGTTGGCAGAGTTTCTGTGGATATCGTAAGACCATGGGATGGAAAAGCAGAAAACTCAACTGAAATAGAAGAAGAAACTAAAATTACCCCAGTGCCTGGGCTGAATCTTGTTTAGTTCTCCAACTCCAGATGGAGGGAAGCAGGGTGGGAGACTTCATACTGTGCTGTGCTACCTGAAGAAAGTTATCGCCAAAAAGGATGATCTTCCTACGTCTATGCAAGTAGGGTTGGGTGAATAAAATGTTTGCATTAATTTAATCCATGCCTCTATAACTTGGAAATGGAATAGCTCAATCAAATTTACTTCTCACTTTTGTCACCGCTAAATTGGCTGTCTTATTTACATGAAGCTTTAACAGCTTGCTGAATTGTTTTAAAGTTTTCCCCTAAGTTTAACTTTCCAAATGTGTTCTTAATCTCCTGCTGAATATTGTTGGAGAGTATTAGTCACTAAGATTAACTGTAATGTGGAGCATTTCTTTTTTAGTATCTGAAAATAACTATGAGTAATCCTTTTTTTTAGACATGAGTCTAAATCACATGTACTTTTGGAGCTGATGAATAGCATGAGGATAACTATGTGTGAATTGATTTAAATAAAAATTAATTGAATCTTAATATCCTTCTGTCACCTTATTTTTTTCTAAATATTTTAGTTTTTTGCATTACAGAATTACAGTGTATAATAGTGCACAGTACTACCCAACTTAAGGTGGTAAGAATTTAATTCTGATCTCCTGTTCTTAAATCTCATGTAATGCATTTCACAGATAAGACATATATAGTCTGCCTAATACACATGCATAATGAGATTTTCATGCAGAAGCTGAAAGGAGAATTGGAGCCTAATTTTTAATATCGAACTCTATTTGCTGGCAAAACATTCTGTCAAAATAATATCAAAGGCTAATATTATATAAAAGGTGACCTGCTTATTTCAATAGCATCACCTCCTTCATGTGTTGGTGAGAATTCCACATTGTAGCAATGGGACTTCTCAATCTGGACTTCACAAGCAGCACTTGCAGGTAAATTTCCTATTGCAGAGATGGGGAACCTCAGAGCTATGGGCCAAATGTGGCCCACCAAGCCCTTCTGGGTGGCCCAAAAGACCCCTTTCCCCCAGACCTTACACTTACCCTGCTTCACACCCTTTTCAAGTTCTCTTGCCTGGCTGGAATATGCCCTAGAAATGTGATAACACCTCTCGCTTGCCTAAATGAGAGTAGGGAGCTCTCTCTGTGTGTAAACCTCTGATTTTTGCATGGCTGTAGACAACCAAATAAAGGTAGGGATTGCATCCATTGCCCCACATACATTTTGTCTCTACCCACTCACCCTTCACTGTCATGCACCTCTGGAAGGTTTCCTTCAGGCTGAAAAGGGTACCCTGCTTCTGCCCTGTATCTTCTCTACAGTGGAAGGGACTCAAGGTGCCTGGGAGAGATATTGCCAGTTTGGGACTATGCTCTATGAGACATTGGGAGAGACCCGGTGTGCAGCAAAACAAGGGCAAACAGGTAAAATATGCGGAAAACATGACAATAATTCCTCATCGGTTGAGAAGAAATGGAAACGAACATACTTAATGATTTGATGGAATTAGTAAAGTTATAACTTCCTGCTCGAAACCAAACTGCAAGGACATCCTACAGCCATAGCTTCCTAACTATGGATTATCAACAGCCAGAAAGCTGGGGGCTGGGGATTGGGACAGCCTCCCAGAACAACAGGGAACAGCTTTTGCATTCCAAATCCTAATTCAGTGCTTATTCTGATTTCATTTCTGAAAGCAGGCATCCAAGTCTGACCTAGAGAGAGAGAGAGAGAGAGCACTAGCTCGCATTAACAGTGTTTCATTTGAGGACTGTGTTCACAATGTTACACTCGGTAGTCTGACTACAGTGTGGTACTCATTCACTTGAATGGGCTTAGTTTGGGAGCAATCTATATTGAATTCAGCTGCGAATATTTGGGCGATATAGGCTAATTTCTGAGGAGGTCACAGTTAGGAACCCACCACTTACTTTCTAGCATGCTTATGTAAGATGATCTAGTCAACTCAAGTACTCAGTTTTCTCAGCTTTGTTGATATAGTATCTTATATAACCATGACTGAATAGGACTCTGAGTAAGCATGTTAGATCATGTCCTCTTCTTTGGCTACTAGAAATTGTTTAAGTGTGTGTATGTGCACGTTGGTTGTTGGGTTGCTTTTCGTTATTGTGGCATTTTACTCACGAAACACACTCAGCTGCCTACAAAGAAGAGATAGGGATCTGAACATAGGACACCAATCCATTAAAGGGTGACTTGTACTGACTGGAGTCCTGGGATTGTTTGGTTAAACTGAAACCCTAATTTATATCCTCAGCTGCCCGTAAATATTGTTTCCCACAGTTCTCCAGAAATAAGGAAAGGAATGAGTTAAACCAAATCCTTGGATATAATCTCCTTTCCTTTTGCTGACTTCAGTAAGAAGAAAACAATTTAAGCCCAAGCACTCCAGTTCAATACAAGTGAGGGTCAAATGTTGGTATCTCACAGTTCTTGATTTAGAGCAAGTTCCATAATCTGTGTGGGGATGAAAAAGACAGATGTTCCAATTAATATTTCACTAGTCCTCTTTTGTTTCATTGGTTTTTAACTGGTTCACTTTAAACTGAGTTCAGCAGCAAAAAGGCCATCATATTGAAATGTATCAGCATATACATTACTAACAAGATAGAATGATGTAATGTGTGTGTGTGTGTGTGTGTGTGTGTGTGTGTGTGTGCGTGTGTGAGGAACCTTTAGTGCTCCAGACATTGCTGAACTTCAACTCCTGTCATTCCTGGCCATTGGCCATGCTTGCAAGGGTTGATGGAAGTTGGAGTCCAATAATGTCTAGAAGGATAAAGGCTCCCCACACCTGATACAAACACACACATACACAATCTAAAATGAACGATGTGGTGCATCATGTTTGAGATAACCCCAGCCATAGCTAAGATAAAAAGCCCAGCTGCTCCCTGACTTACTATAGATTGACAGTACTATTTCAGTTAAGTTTATTGTTCATACTAAACCATTACAAAGTGTAGTACGAAAGAAAACAAATTTGATTTTGAAGTTGACTTTTTGTGCTTGGAGCATGCGATGAGGCAAAATGTTCTGACAGCTCAAGCTTACTCAAGCTTAATGACTGATCTAAATTGGAGCTTGGGAGATAAAAGAAATTCTTTAGTGATGCCTCAGTTGTCATTGATTGCTATGAGCAATTTTAAAGCTATTCAAGATGAGAATTGCCAGCTTGGTTCTAAAAAGAGGAAAGAGTGGTACATAAGATTAGAGGCTGGTGCAAAATGGTATCTCATAAAAAAGAGAGCAGGTTTGGATTACTTGCATGCATATGTGATAATCACAAGCACCTATAGAGTGTACGTATCCGTGGAAAATGATTTGCTGGAGGCATCAGCTGCACCAGAGAAGGTGAAAATTAAAGGCAAGTTCATCATTGATTATCTTATTGTCATTAATGCCAATAAAGTGGCCCAAAACATAATGCTAGATGCTCAAGAGATGCTCAAGACATGAAGCCAGTTATGAAATACCACAGGCTCAACTTGTCAATTATAGCCTGTGTATGAAGAATTAATTTTCCATGGGTTTGCCAAAAAGCCAAGCTTTTAAAGCATTTCACCCTGGGAAATCATCTTCCAATAGCTACTCATTTCAATATTTACTGTTTTAATTGATTCATGTTATTTCTTCCCTTTCTTTTATTGTGTGAGGGCTATGAATGACTTAGGAATCTCTCCTGAAAGCACAAACAGCTGATCCCAAAATCTTACACAAACAAAATGATAATAGTACACAAACAGAATTTCAGGCTGTTGTCATCCAAAGCTTAAAACTTGTGGGCTGACTACATCTATGACGGCATGCTCCCCAGTGAAACAGCACTGCATCATTGTACCAATGAATGGTTCAGATTTACATTTATAATGCTCAATTATCTTCATCCTGATACATAGCATGCTCTGAGGTAGGCATATGACTTTATGGAGAGACATTAGTGTGAACTATTTTTGAGATATATCAGACCGGTGCCATCTTTACTGGTAACTATTGAAAACCTTCCTCTTCTAAAACGACCGTTAAGTGGATATTTTCATCCCAACTCTTATCTGCACTGGGTTGCAATTATATTTATTTATTTAGAAGATTTCTAAACGGCCTGATCAAAAAACTCTCCAAACAGTGTACAAATAACCATACATTTCTATTACTGTTGCTTTTATTCTTAAATCATTTCAGAATGTTTTATGGGAATGATCGCTCACCCATCTGATGGTGGGCACTTTTTGCGGGACTGCATGCAGCACCCCTGATCCACTAGAGACTCACTGGATGGGAAGGCCCACCTTCCCGTCGCAGCCATTGGGGGTTCTGGCCAAACCCCGGTTCAAATGAGCCAATCTGTGACGATTGCGGAGGCGGGACCAGCTGAGCAGGCTCCACTCTAGTCCGCTCTAGTGGTATAAATAGGGGCGGAGCCAACCTAGGAGCGTGCAGTCGGCTCCGGAGCTTTGCCCACCTAATCCTCCCTCTGTTTAATGCTTTGATTGCAGGTTAACCTTTTTACTTCCAGTTCAGCAGGCATTGCTATGGTCTTATGATTGTTGCTGTTAAGGAGCCAGGAAGGATTTTCCCTGCATTGCAGGTTTTGCCTTCCCCATAGCAATTGTCACAACTTTGGCGGTTTTTAGGCCTTGGGAGGAATGCTTTAGTCTGTCTTTCCTAAAGGGGGGGTGAAGCGGTGTCTCCCCCACCCCACCCCACAGCGGCGATTCCAGGGTCCCCCCATTAAAGGGGTTTGTTTGGGGGAGTCATTGGCCATATGCTGAAAGGTTGTCAGTGAACTTCCAACTGGGGGGGTCTCCGCCTGGGCATGCAAATGATTCATCAATGAAATAAACAAACAGACCATGTGACGTACAGAAAACTGTTGCAGCAGTTTCTGTGCTCATTGACACTGGAAGTTTTCTCAGATAGGGCTGCCAGTTGTCTCTACCTTCAAACCTCTTACAGGGTGGCTGTGTGTACTGCAAAATTCAATGCGCCACCAGCCTTTTCCCCCCCTTTTTTTTTTTGCAACATGGTGAATGGCCAGTTAAGCAAAGGTGGGAGGGAGGCAGGCAAAGGGAGCCCTTCCTGCCTATGTTTAGTAAGAATTGAGGTCTGAAAGGAGAGTGACCATGGGATGGAGAAGGCAGCACAACAATAGTGGTGGCATCGAAGCTTATCGAGTGATCACCAGTGTGGTGTAGTGGTTAAGAGCGGTAGACTCGTAATCTGGTGAACCAGGTTCGCATCCCTGCTCCTCCACATGCAGCTGCTGGGTGACCTTGGGCCAGTCACACTTCAGCCCCACTCACCTCACAGAGTGTTTGTTGTGGGGGAGGAAGGGAAAGGAGAATGTTAGCCGCTTTGAGACTCCTTCGGGTAGTGATAAAGCGGGATATCAAATCCAAACTCCTCCTCCTCCTCCTCCTCCACTGGATGACTGTGAGCCAGTCACTCTCTTCTAGCTGAGGGTTGTTGAGAGGAGACTAGAATTAGATTTGCAATTGAACTTCTTGTTATCTGGGTTACCTCCCCCAAAAGAATCATATAGTTCAAAGGGATCTTAGGGCTGATCTGATCTAACCCTCTGCTTAATGCAGGTTCTGGGGTGCATGATGCAATTACAGAATCCCTGCCAGATAGCCATCTACTCTATGCCTAAAAACCTGTGGCAAAAAGGGATCCCTGCCACCTCTTGAGGCAGTCTCTTCCACTGCCCAACAGCTCTTACCATTGGGAAGTTTCTTCTGATCTTTAATGGCCATCTGTCTTCCTGCAATTTCCAGCCACTGGTTCTTGTCCTGCAATAAATAACACAGGAGGTTCCCTATTTTCTTACCATTGTCACTATTACTCTTGCCTGCAACTGACTGGGCACTGTTATCTTTGGATCCCCGATAGTGAGTCTGCTCCACAAAATTTTTATCTTGCCTCACGGGTTTCTGCCTGTGTATAGAATACAATGGGGGAGATGGTTTACTTTGCTTTCTGTAGTTTCCATGTGTTAGGTGTGCGTGCAGGAGCCAGGCCCTGTGGCCAATAGGACTTTGCAGGACTGGGGTCTTCCTAAGTTTGTTCTGAAGAGGCAAGGCGCAGCCACACAGGTGAGGCCGATTGGTAACTCACAGCACCTGGTGGCAAGAGCTGGGAAGGGATATAAGGTCAGCATTTTCCCTTTGGCTCTTTGCCACAGTAACACGCTTCCTGCCTTGCTGCATTTGGTTTCTTGCTTCTTGATCCTTGAACCTCGGCTTCTTGACTCCCAGCTCTCTGGCCCTCCGACTCTTAGCTTCCTGGCTTCTGGCTTCTGGACCCCTGTTCCTGCTCCCACCCTGCCATCTTGCCCCCGGTCCTGACATCCCCTGCCGGGACTTCAATCACCCATGAACCAGACCATAACACCATGCATTGGACACACATAATGTACCTTCTCAAGCATTTTTATGTCACAGTAAGTTAGAATATTTCCAAAACCTCTCAACAATTGCTTTCCCTGGAATATGCTGCAGAGGAAGAATCCATGATACTTTCTAGTGCCTGTGCTTGCCCCAAGGATGGGGAGTCCTTGGCCTTCCAAAAGTTTTTGTATTCCTTCGCATCAGCCCCAGCCAGCATGACCAATGGTCAGGAATGTATAGCAATGTACAGTAAAGCAGGTATCATGCATGTTGATTTTGTAGAACTGCTCTTTCCATGAACAAATCAGAAGTTCATGGAACTTAAATGGCTGGTTAGTTTTTCCTATGTCAGCTGGAATGACACCCTTTTCAGGTACCTTTTTCGGGTTGATGGTGATGATTACTAAAATAATTTCTATACCACATTTCATTTCAAGAAAAAAATGCAAGGCAGTTCACAAACATATAAAAGTAAGCTGCAAAATAGCAAATATAAAACTGAATCATTAAAATATAGCTACCCATAATTAAAATGCATAGTAAACCAAAGCCATTAAAATATTAAAACATCCATAATTAAAATGTATAATAAGCAAGCACAGTTAAAACAGTTAAATAGAAAGGTAAAGTCAGGTGCCACCAGTGAACAAGCCCACCTCCATGCTACCACAAGCTGATAGTCAGTCAATTACTGTCTCATTATCATCTGCATGTGGGTGCTCCATTTCTCAACAGATAGCTAAACATTTGCCAAATATATGAGAAAAAATATACACTTAGTCAATCTTATGCATTCATTAAACAGAATATTTATTTCTACACTCTTACAAGCCAGGTAGATAAGGAACTTAGACACCATTAAAAACAAGTTTCTAAAATAGTTCACAATGCCATAAATGAATCTGCCATTATGCAGCAAAAACAGTTCATTGAAAAAGATTGTGAGTGACAAAATGTTCCAGCCAGATTCCATATGATTGCAGCAATCAAGACCTGCCCCAATGAAAATGCAGCTCTCTTCTTCCAGGCAGCAGGTCTTTCCATTGAGTAAGACTACCTTAATGCTATTAAAGATAATCAAAAGTTTTTGAGATTACCTAGTTCGGGTTGAAAAGCAAAACCCCAGCAGAAACAGAATGTTCTTCTCCAGTAGCCCATGCAGTCAGGGAGGTCCTTTCTTCCAGGCTATACCTTCTGAACCTTCAGGTTTCAACGAAACAATTTCAGCTGCCATTCCCAACTTTGTTCCAAGCTGCTTCCTTCCCTGGAAGCTACCAGTATCCACCAACCAAGCTGAGAAAGGTTGAGTGAAATGGATAAATTAAATTTGTCCTGGCAGGTGCACAAATACAAACAGTGTATTTTAATAACAGCAGCAAGCTGTGGCTTCGGGAGTTAAAACTTTTCTTATCTCACTCCACAGCCTCCCAAACAATGGAGTAAACTTCCTCTAAAGTGAAGAAATTGGGTCAGCTTCCTAATGAAAGCCCTCACACCTGGAGGCTCAATTACATTATCAGTAGGCTAGGAGAATCTTTGATAAAGTCATGGGTCAGCTCTTCATCTCTCCTTCTCAGTAAGATGGTTGTATCCATTTATCATATTTTGCACCTCCACCAAGGATTCCCTTTCATATTGCAGCTGTAATTATAAAGTTGGTAAGTTCTATAAGCAGAGCAGGGAGAGCTTTCCTTCCACACATCTGCTCCACATCCTGCTAGAACCGGAAGTCACAAGTTTATAGTCATCATGCTGTGGCAAAACTAAACTGGTTCCATTTGTTGATCTTAATGCCCTTACTGGAAAGTGGAGAGAAAGATGGTCTTTAGAGTAACCTGGTCCAGAATTGTTTAGGGCCTTGCATGTAAGTAACAGGATCTTAACGCTAGCTCAGTGGTTATTAAGCAGTCTGGGAAGATTTCTGGCATTGTATGTGCCCAGTATAGGGCTTGTTACCCAAGAATTTGCAGAGGTGTGCAATTCATTAATTTGTAATTTAAACTGCACTCGCTCATAAATTTATTTCTAGAAATTTCAGAATAATAGCAGCAGGCACTTTGACACTTCGATTACTGCAACCCATCATACACTTTCAAGACGAAGTGGGGATACGGTCAAATAAAAAAAATGTCTTCTTTATTTGCATGGTGGATGCTACAAATCAGAGTAGCCTCCATTTCTGATAAGCGCGTACATCAAATGGAAGTAATATTTTCTCACAAATGCACATACAACATAATGTCATTGTTGCAGCTGAAGGAAAGTCACATAAATTGAGATGACAGACTGCACAACCTTGAAATAACTAGGAGAATTTGCAGTATCTTACTTCAACCAATGGCAATGATTTCACTGGGACTTCCATGGGGTGGGAGGGAGCATTCACTGGTCTAAACCTTTGGATGGGGTTCATCAATCAGTGGGACGGCTCCATAACTGCACTAGAGTCACCTGTTTGAGGATTAAACCCTTGGAAAATAAGTGGAAAATGTAATCTCAACAAAATTTAATTTGCACTTCATATTTAATGAACACAGATTTTCCCAGTAGGTGTTTTTCCAATGTAATTATTCTGATTTTATACATTGACCTACTGGAATTAAAAGTATAATAAAAATATTAAGACACTTGCAGCTCTTAGATTAGTTTATAATTAATTTGCAGTGTGCATTACATAAAATCTGATTGGTAATCCAGATAAATTAGTCCTGTATGACCCTCTGGGCTTTGTTATCCATTGCATACCTATCATAAATGCAAGTGCACTCATTTTCCGTTGCCAGAAGATAAAAATATTTAATTTTGATAGGACAAATTCTTTCAAACATGTGCAAACTTTCCAGCATCTGTATTATTTAACTTGCTAAGCACTGCAGATATATTTTACATGTACACATGCAAAGCTTTCATTCAATATTATTTGAATCCCTTAAGGCTACAAATTACATTGAGATGCTTTTCATTCAAAGGGGATGAAAACAAAAAGACAAGGTTCACACATGAAAAAGTGCAAGCACCCTGAAAAATGCCTCAGAAAACATTTAAAGGATCATATCAGAGCATGAATTTGAACATGGTTTGCTATGCTAAATTAAACTGGAATCTTTGTCATTTATTTTAATCAACTGACATTTATTGCAAACCATAAATAGCTTCCTCGGTTGGAAGGGGAAAAGGTATTGTCCTTAGGCTATAAAGAATAATCTTATAACATGACCTTCTCAGCCACTGTGTTGGCAACGAAGGCTACAATCCTGTACAGTTAGGCTGCTTAAATCCTATTGACTTCAATGGGATTTAAGCAGACATGCGTAGAAGTGCAGCCTAAGTGTTTAAAGTGGGAAATACAACCTCCTGCCCCAGGGCAAGGTCGTGACCTCCAACATTGAGCTGACATGGAAGCCTGCCCAGAGGATCAGTGTACCTACATCAGCAACAGCCTTCAGTCCCAGCAGCTCAGAACCAATTGAAGGGGTGGTGGTGTATTTGCCTTCCCAGGATCTTAAGGTTATCCAAGATGGGCCAATACAACTCCACAATCCAATATTCCATCAAATCCCAACACTTTCCATCAAATGGACCATTTCCTTTCCAGTCCCAGCGATTACTGATAATGCATGGCACTAGAGCAGAAATACTCCATGACTTGCAGTGAGCGTGCAACAAAGGTCTGGCACAGACACCATGCATAAGTTGAGGCCACTTGTGACTCGAACCCAGTCTACATATGCAGGAGAATGAGACAGCAGAGTCCTGGAAGGTTGAATGGACTGTACCACTTTAGGTAGCAGGTGGGGGTGCCATTTCGGAATGCTTACCAATAGTTAAAATACTTGGGGTGTCACTCCTGCATGCTTTGATCACCAAAGCTGCCTTCCCCCACCCCGCCAAAGTTGCCTTCCCCCAGCCCATCAGCTTCCCCTCACTCCTCGTCAAAGCCAACCCCACCCCTTCCCTTCACTCCTTACCAAAGCCACCCTTTGCCACTTCCCCTTCCCTTTGCAGTCCTCACTGTGGCAACAGAACAGAGTGGCAAGGGATGAGCAGCTGGGTGTGTCCAGGCAGGCTGAGTGAATGAGAAGGTGGAGTGAGTTCCTCTGCCTGCTCCCTCCTCTGTGGGGCTCAGAGACTGTGGTTCTAATCCATTCTTCTCTCCGTTTGCTTGTTTTCCCTTTGCAGGGAATTATGAGGAGTTATGTAGGGGAGCATAAAAATGTAATTCCACACCTGCAGTCTTAAGTGGAACTGTCCACTCAACCACCTCATATCTCCCATCTAATTTGGCAGCACATGTAGACCAGCCCTATTGAAATAAACAGAACAAGTTAATCACAACTGACTGAAATCCCATCACTTTCAGCAAGACACACAGCACAACCTGTTGCATTATTACATAGAAGCAGTACTTTTTTCAGCCAAAACTCACCAGGGCACAGTTCTGGCACCTCTCAGGTGGGCGCCATTATAGGCCCATCCGCTGCTTGCCTTTGCATACTTCTGAGAAGCCCAAAATGAAGATTTCAAGTCAAAATGAAAGGTGGCCAGCTTGTGCGAGTCTACATTTTTGAAAAGATCTATGATCCCACCTAGCTCCTAGCCACGATTTGTCAAGCTGCTGGTGGTGGTGGGATTCGTATTTCCTTTTCTTCAATCCATCTCCAATGTAGCAGCAGTGAGCTTTAAGCTTCCGGCCAGGCTTTTACTGTTGCACACACACACGTTTGTGCGAGGGCCTTTCTGAGCTGCTCTAGCCATCCGCCTGAACCTAAGAACAAGGGAGGCAGTGGCACATTTATTTTACCTGCACCAGAACCAGGCGCAACCTCCAAAACAGGGAGGGAGACAACTTGCCGTACTTTGTAGCATCTCTGTGGGAAGTGAAAACAATTGTTGTCAAACTGGTATCTTTTCAGGGCTGCCCTGAGTTGCCCGGCGACTTACTGTAACAACTTCATGGTGAGTTCCGGCACCTATTTTTCTTGAAAAAAAGTTGGGGTGGCCTGTCATGTACAAGTTTAACTGGGACTGGGCAAACTAACACCAAGAACCTTGTTATGGGTGATTGACATCAGACCAGCAGCTGGCCATGTTGGTCTGGTATATATAACACAGGGGATGGGGGGGCAAACCAATGGCTGTCCAAATGTGGCTGGACTCCAGCTTCCATCCTTTCAAACCATTGGACATGTTGGCTGAGGCTGATGGGGGTTGGAGTCCAATAACATCTGGAGGGCCACAGTTTTTACACCCTTGGTGTAAAGGCCTCCATTTATTTGGTTCTGTCTACTATATTATGCAAGCAATTCATTTAGGCAGCTGGGAGTTACTTGTATGGTACCGTCATGGCAACAGGGTCATAGCAACAGGGTTAAAAACCCATATAAGGAAATACCTTACACATACCTGGCACAGCGTGGGAGAAAATGTGGAGGCTGCAGACACCACAGCAGTGGAGGTGAATATGAAGGGGCGCTGGGTGGTCTTCAAGATGTGAAGTGGATGTTCTTATTCAGAAACACATCATAATTAATATTGGAAAAACCTGCTCCACCATACCTCAATTAGGCACTGAGAAACTCAAAAGCATGGTGTTGCTAAGCAATGGTTACTACAACCAGAGTAACACAGCACAGGAAAACATCCACTACTATTAATCAAATGATATTTGGGCTCAGATTCTCCTTAAATCATATATTAAAACAGCAACGCAAAGGCCATCATGTGAATGAGTTGTTAGGGTACTTACAGGGATGGCAGCTGGATAAATGAGGCAGTGCTTGAAAAGCGGCAGTCTGTAGATTTGCAGGAAAAATATTCAGCAGAGCTCTAAAAGCATCCCCTAAATGAGAATCAAACAGACCCATGCATACCCAGAAAAGATTGTGGGCTTGCTGGATAGATGATAATTGTGACTGGAAAGGGTAATGAAGAGTCGAGACACAGCATATATGGACTGACCTAGGAACACATTTTTTTATTTACAGATCTGAGCAGAGGCAAATAAGCACTGTGGAAATAAACCTAACTGAACAAACCTGGGTAAGCCATGACCAAATCATGTCCCATTTTTACTTGAGTTTTACCCTGCAGTGAACAGTGATTTTTTCCTGACCCCACCTCATTCCTAAATTCACACAATGAGATGTGACCATTCAACCTCAAAAAGTGCTAGCACTGATTGTCGGACATAGACTAATAGTGTTTTCTGTCACCAGATTGCATAGACCTCCCACTATGTTCATGTTTTGCAGATCATTCTAAACCCGATGATGGAGGGAGTTGGGATGTGGTGGATGTGTCCCTCCCTCGAGTTCTCATTGGCTACACCACTTTAACTCTTTCCCCTTGGCACCATGGGGGGAGAAACTGATTCCAGTTGGGACTGTGTAGGGACAAATGGCTAAATCCCTCCTTCCCTCATGCCATGGGCCTGATCTTGCTTCTCCGACCCCAGTAACTTTTTGCTAAACTAAAACCAACTATGCAAGGCTGAGCTATGTGATAAATGTCACATCCAATTTGGCCCTGCAATTTTTAAGGAGTAAACAAACCTCCTCTTTGTTTATGGATGAAGAGATGCTTTAATATGACATAACTGGCCAAATGAAGATCTACGTTGATTCAAGAATTAGTACACTCAGAGGAATTATTATTGCAACATAGCGCAGTTTGTTAGATTCACAATGTATTTTTGAAAGCTGACAACAGAAGTTACTTGGGAAAAATGTAAAGAATAGATAAGGCAAATTATAAGAGAAAGGAGGATTTAGTTAAGGAGCTTAGCGGGAATAACGTGAAGGTTTGTCTTAAAACCTCCATTTCCTTTACGCATACTCCATTGCAGATATTTGCTGTGAACAATCAGAATAGGAATATAAGGTCAAGTAGACTAAAGATATGGACAGGGGGAATAGAAAAGGAAAGTGGTATTAAATAAAATTCGTTGAATCTAATTTAGCCAGTTAAATACATATTATAAAATAGCACCTGGTGCTTGGAAACTTTTCTAGAGAACTAAGTTGGGCATACAGAACACATACACCTGTCCATTTACAGAGATGGAACTAGCCAGTTAGATTTCATACACATTTGGCTGATTGACATCTGATGCCCTTTTAAAATGGGCTGTGGAAGGGGAGATTATTGAGTTGTCTTTGTTTTGTTTTTATTATGAATTTTCTGTTTTTTTATGTTGTGATTTTATGTTGTGAACTGCCCTACAGGTATAGGGCAGCATACAAATTTAATAAATAAAAATAAAATAAAAATTTGGAAGCAGTTAACCTAGTTACCCCTACTTAGACTGGGAACCATGTACGTGAACGCTTCCTGGACCCACAGTTGTCCACCAGCAGCTAGGAATGGATTGAGTAGCTTTATTCAGTCTTGTTTTAGTTTAACTGGTGCTCAGTCATAGGTCCATTCTGCACTGTTGGTTTGAATTTTTAAAGAAATGCACAAACAATCTGCATGTAAGCATTATGAACACACTTTAAATCTAAAATACTGCTTTTGTTAGTGCCCCCCCCCAATAATAAAACAAATTCTGCATACCTCTTTAGGTAAAATAAATATTTTTGTGCACACTTTTCCACTGAAACTCCATAGCAAAGCCCAGAAAAGTGGGTAATCTGACATGGACCTTCATTCTGATCCACAAGCAAGTTCAGGAACATCAGATCAGATCAGTCTGCTGCAAGAAGCAGACCAGACAAATTTCTCCACTGTCCTTATCAGCAGCTATACAACTCTATCTAACTATATTTAGCTAGCACTATATTCAGAGCCCTTACAAACATACAAAAAAAGTCATTTTATGTTAGATTTTCAAGTATACTGTACATGGCTGGATACCCGAAGGACCCCCTCCTTTCCCCTTTTCCTTTCCCATGTGTTAAGTTCTTCAACTGAAGCCTTTCTCCAGGTGCCACAGCCATAAGAGATTAGGTGAGTGGAAAGCAGATAAAATCTATTGTGATTGCGGTAGTGGAAGGTAGGACCAGAAAAGGCTCTTGGTCAAACCCCATGTGAGGTTGGCACTTAGTGTTGACTGTATTGAGCTAGATGGACCAGTGATCTCACTTGGAAGAAGGCAGCTTCTTATATTCCTGAGCACCATTCACTTCCACTTGTCTTTGCTTAAACCTAGGCAGACGAGACAGACAAGCAGCTAATGGAGACGTGACTGCTGCTCAGGCTACCTTAAAATGCATTGGAAGACACAGGTTCATAGCGGTAGGGACACTGATTAATGGAGACACTAATTTTAGTCAAGTCAAATAATTTTAATCAATTAATTAGATTGATTAACATTGCAGTCCTACTTTCAATCCCCAAAGCCCTAACACATCCGTCTTCAAGTCACTTCTCTACTTTACAATCACACCTGTGGGACTACTTCTTTAGTAGTGAACTACCCTAGGGCCATTCTTGCCATTATCTTTAGCCACATGGATCTGGTGGAGTGCAGCTCTTCTTCCCCCACTGTGCTGTTCAGTAACACTGGAAACAAGTTACATGGGAGGAGCCAATTTCATGGCTACTTTCCATAGCTATGTTGTCCCGGCTGCTAATTAGAGCAACACAGGTGGAGGAAGAAACCTCAGCATGGGGATTCTCCCTTGTAGTGGTGTAGTGTGGGTTGCCAGTGCCCAGGGCTGCATGGAGGTGGGGTGGGTGGGTGGGGAACATACGGTGTACGCATGCGCATTCACCTGCCTAACAGCATCCATGTCACCTAGGAGATCGCAGCCTCAGAGATACAAAAATAAGAGTTGTTCCATTGTTTGGAGAGGTCACTTCCCTGTTTGCATGGAGAAGCCATCTTCAATTGAAGTGAAGTATTGATGTAGCATCAGGGGTTGAAATTTTGTGCACCCTAACAATTTTGTGCCTGGGGCAACTGCCCATGTGGCCCCTTCCACGCTACGCTACTGCTCCCTTGTAACTGAGGGGCCTGGGCAGAAGGCTCATTGATTTTCATATTGCTACATGGTAACGTCTTAAAGGACCACTAACTTCACTATACCTGGTTCTTCTACACCAGCACACAAATTCCCCAAAACTCTTTCCACTGGGGGTGTATGAGTGTAACCCACTACTTATGTCAATGGGAGTTAAGTCTTTGCATGCATTTCCACTGAACACCTACTAAGGATAAAGCTTTTCCGGGGGTCAGATGATCGCAAAGTGGGATGCAAACAGTGATCTCCATTTTCCAAAGGGCACCCCTTCACCAGTACCTGAGAGTATCAATCCTACTGGAAATCCCCTGTTGGGAAACTGGAACCCAGAGAGTCTTCTCCCCAGCAGAGCATCCCCACCATTTCTCAGCAGGGATTCTGAGACTGCCAACGGTGCTATGTTGTTCAACTTCTGAGGCTGACATAGGTTAGACTAGTAGGGGTATGTAATCTTGTTACTGGATTTGCCATGTTTGCACTGGGACATCACAGAACACATCCTGCCACCCAAGTTTAGTGCTAAAGCATCAAACAAAAAAAACAGAATAGTATTGTGCAGGCATCCTTCTAGCACATCAAAAACACAGATATAAACTCTGAGTTGCTTTCTGCTTTTCAGTGCTTTTGACCTTGATATACATAGCTCTGATTATCCAATGCCCTGCATGTTCCTTTTAGAGATTCGTTTAATTAAATTATTGTTTCCAACCATGAATTAACGAAATATATTATCTATACAATTTCTGATTTGCAGCATTTCCAAGAACTCCTCGATATGTGAATCCGTTTTTCTAGCAGTACATCTGGTAAAGAAGCAAAAGCTGCAGAACATCACAGAAAAGCTGTGCCAGCACTTCAAGGCTACTCTGAGTCAAGGCCATAGCATGTCAAGACTTCGAATTCTGTATCTTGCATTGCATCAGAAAAAAATATTGTCACCTCTCATTGTAATCATTCACTCAAAGCTGTCACAATGCGTTCTGGTACACAGTATTTGAGTGCTTTAATATGGGATCTTTGACATAATTCATATGTAGCTTCCACAAATAAATGTGTTATGTACTACATGCACAATAGTATATTTTTCTAGTCAATAATTACTTCCAGGGGTTACCGTTGCTTTCCCTCCTTTGGCACTATTTTTATTTCTTCTGATTACAGCTTCTTCCTTCTTCCTGCCTAGGTGATCCAAACAAATTGGGGGTCATGAAATGCGCAGAATGGCATTACAATGCTATGCAGCCAATTTCGTGGCATAATGAGGGCAAAAAGAGTCAATGAGAATGAAGTTGTTCTTCCTGGACTGGTCATGTGGATGGTCCCCGTCAATCGGGGATCACACAACGAACACAGCAGCAATCTTGCACAACGTAGCTCATCATATTTGCTTATGTGATAATGGCACTGAGGGCAAATGAAGCAGGTAAAAAGAGAGGGATAGAAAGGGGGGTCCTATGAATGCTAAAAATGAGGGAGAAATTAAACTCAGTTCACATTTACAGGTGAATTTAAGTAAATCACACTTTCTGGACAATATGCGAACCAAAACAGTCATCTTTCAAAAGTCATACACCTCTGAATTTTGAAATGTGGTTCTCCAGCCAGATGTGTACAAAAATGCATATACAGTGGTACCTCGGGTTAAGTACTTAATTCGTTCCGGAGGTCCGTTCTTAACCTGAAACTGTTCTTAACCTGAAGCACCACTTTAGCTAATGGGGCCTCCCGCTGCTGCCGCTGCGCGATTTCTGTTATCATCCTGAAGCAAAGTTCTTAACCTGAGGTACTATTTCTGGGTGAGCGGAGTCTGTAACCTGAAGCGTATGTAACCTGAAGCGTATGTAACCCGAGGTACCACTGTACTAGGGTAACGTATGCATAAAAATGCATATATTAGTGAAAACAACGTATAAAAACACATTACTGGTATATTAGAAGTAACTGTCTTATAAAAAGTATGCTTTAAATAAAACTACATACACATTTGTTTGTAGTACACTAAATTTATGTTAAAATGCTGGTGAATTTTCATGAGGACTACTTGCTTTTTTGTGTTTTGTTTTTTTTAAAGAATCAGAAATGTGGCAGGCTGAAATTAAGATTGGAAAAATAAGAAACAGAGAAATCAAAATTTACAGATTCACCAATTCCTAAAGGATGCATAGGTATTCATTGTCACAGGTGTTACCAATAAGAAATTGAAAGAGGGAGGCTGTTTTTGAAGTACATGTCTTCAGCTCACTGAGATAAGCGTAGGAACAAAATGTTGAGGGAAGGGTTCAATCCAACATATCAAGGCTGCTTTGAAAATTATGTAGCGCAAACATGTGGAGAACGAATGGGACTGTTTTGGTTTGTAATACAGTGGTAGCTCGGGTTAAGTGCTTAATTCGTTCCAGAGGTGCGTTCTTAACCTGAAACTGTTCTCAACCTGAAGCACCACTTTAGCTAATGGGGCCTCCTGCTGCTGCCACGCCGCCGGAGTACGATTTCTGTTCTCATCCTGAAGCAAAGTTCTTAACCCAAGGTACTATTTCTGGGTTAGCGGAGTCTGTAACCTGAAGCGTATGTAACCTGAAGCATATGTAAGCTGAAGCGTATGTAACCCGAGGTACTACTGTAGTTACATGCAGATTCCAATCTCACTCCCTGTATTATGGTCAACATATTCGCTGTACGACTAAGTTAGTACAAATGGTGAGAACAGTGCATTCCACCGTAAAAAATAAATTGGAACAATGGCAAGATTTTTGGATGTATATCTGAACATAGATCTTGTGAGACTGTTTTACTATGCAAGGGAGACAAATCCACTCATAAATCGAAATCAAAACTGGAGGTTTGGCATCCAGCAGCAACTGCCTAAGCCCACCTATAGACTGAATTATAGTACAACAATGGCTGATGAAAATAGGTCTAGTAATAAACTGTAGGGGAAAGCAATAACTTCAAAGCATAGGGTGGGATAATTCTCTCTTAACCCAGAAACTATGACAATTATCCATTAGTTAAGGATGTACAAATTCTGTCAAACGGAGACCCAATACAAATTTGGGCCGCAGTACCGCAGCATTTACTAGGGAGGGAGTTAAATGTCATTAATGTCACTGATTTCAGAGTAGACATGTATGGCAGGAGTGGAAAACCACTTTCAGTCCAAGTACAGCACTTCCCTTGTGCGGTTCCTTTGGGGAGATCCCAGTGGTGGGCACAACTATAGGCAAAACATGTATGAAGCAATGGGTGTGATGTTTATCTCTGTACTTAGGCTACATTCTGTTATTCCCTCTCAGGTACCTTATGTGGGCAGTCTGCTGCCTAAATTTCCTTAAGCTATGTATATCATGTGCCCCTATGATGTTGTGGATGTTGCTGGTAATGTGGTAGTTTCTGGGCCAGCTCTATCAAATGAACCATAGTACCCCAGCAGGAGAATAGAGCTATGGGTCTCTGAGAGTAAATGTTTTTGCTAGCACTAGAGCTACATTCCCCTACAGTCATTGTTCTTGACCAGCCTAGAACACAGCAAAGTAGGTTTTGTACACGTGTGTGTGTGCATAGATGATAGATTAGACAGATATTATTCTGAGCAAACTTGGTAATAAGCTCAAATGTAAAACTGTGTTAGTCAAATGCATGTGCTATTATTCTGCATTCTTCAAAAATATATTCAGCAACAGTATTTCATTGCTAATGACAAGCATATAGCAGCAGAAATGTGCATGCAAATTTATGTGTGTACTGTATACTGATTCGCTCATTCATCAGAGGCTTTGTAGGCAGGTTTAAATTAGCTTTCTGATACCGGTACACTGAATGTATCATCTTCTTGAAGATAAAAATAGAAAGGTGACGAACAATATGACTATTCCAGTGGCCTGCAACATAATAGTTTCCTTCAAGTTATTAACTTTTGGATGGCTTTAAACTGAGGTTTAAGAGATACCTTGTGAAGAAAAGGAAATGAATTAATATCTGCAATGTAAAATTACTGTTTTAGGTCAAGCAAAGTACTAAGTTTGATAACATGATTTAATATAACAATAATGGTACATTAAGACTTCATGAGATTTTTAACTTGATATTATATTCTGTCTTCTAACATATCAATCTACATCCATTCAGAGAGAGAGAGAGAGAAATTGGATTTTCCTTGTGAACACTGAGGGTAAAATTTTCCTCTTTGATCTGCTCTGTGGGGTGTCCTTTCTACAATCCCATGAGTTTAGTCATTCTAATAGTACACTTAGGGATGCTTATTAAACTTTAAAGCCATAGTGTCAGCAGGACACAGTGTTAGAATTTCTGGGTCTTGTTGTACCGAAGGAACAGAGTAAATTGTCCCATATTACCTAGTGGAATATTTCAGCTGACTTTGATAAACTGAAGAGAATGAAGAAAAATGACAACGGAGGGCTATGTCCCCTCAGTAAAGCACAAAAAAGAGTGAGGAATCTGAGAGCACAAGAAAGAACAATTCATATTTATAAAATATCCAATATATCCACATTTTGAGCAGCAGTGCTCCGATTCAAGGAAGTGATCTGGTTGGAAAATTTCTTCCAAATTTGACATAATTAGTTTGCCTGCCACCTCCTTCCAAAAGGCAGTCCCACAAATGAACAGCAGAGAGTGTGTGTAAAAACTTTGTTGAGTCTGCAAGGCAAATCTATCAGCAGTGAAAGTGAGAAAACAATGTTTTGGTCAGCTGCCAAAAAGGCAATTCCTTGAAGTACAGATCTCCTTGACTTTTTACAGAAGTGAATGGTAAGCTAATTAAGTGTTCCACTTTGGATTTCTTTTTTCTTTTTTTAAGATAGCTTCCCTGAAAAAAGGGCACTGTTGCTTGAAATGTGAACACACTGGAAACTGAAGAGAGAGCCCAACGGCATCTACTCAAGAGTTTTCGAGAGAAGAATGCAGACGGCAACTGCTTAAAAAATGTAGATGGGAAGGTCAAGCTGCCCTGCAACTTTTCATAGACATGAGTCCCTTAGGCAACTACATTATTACACTAGTGTAAGGTTAGCACTAGTGCAACAGAATTCCCTCCCTCTCCCCCCATGTATGCCCCACACCACCCCCAAATCTGCTCCAAAGGGGGGGGGTCCTTAAGGGAGGTGAGGTAGAGAATGTTCTACTGAAATCCTTGCACAGGGAGACTATTCACCTTAGTGCTACACCTTGTAAGGTAAAGGACCCCTGGATGGTTAAGTCCAGTAAAAAAAGATGACTACAGGGTGTGCCGCTCATCTCACTTTTCAGGCCAAGGTAGCCAGCGTTTGTCCGCAGACAACTTTCCGGATCATATGGCCAGCATGACTAAACTGCTACTGGCGAATGGAGGACGAATGCCAGAGTGCTCAGAAATGCCGTTTACCTTCTTGCTGCAGCGGTACCTATTGATCTACTTGCACTGGCATTCTTTTGAACTGCTAGGTTGGCAGGAGCTAGGACAGAGCAAGAGGAGCTCACCCCGTTGCACAGATGCAAACTGCTGACCTTCCGATTGGCAAGCCCAAGAGGCTCAGTTGTTTAGACCACAGCACCACCCGTCTCCCCAACTACCCCTTGTACTTATTTGGCAGAAGAGCTTTTCATATGTGTGTTACAAAATTCAAGTGTAAACCATTAGTGAAATTAGTTAGATCCTGGACAGTTCCATTATGCCTTGAATGCTTTTTCTTATCTTTAACTATCAAGCCTCTATCTTCTTTCCCTTTAAATATGTCCTCCATATCTTCTACCAAATGATCTAAATGACAATAAGTGTGTGTGTGTTGCTGATACTGCTTGCTTACCTCATTCGCAGTACTTATGAAGGCCTATCTAATCCTTTTGCCTATGTCAAGGGGAGGCAAACTAAGGCCCGGGGGCCGGATCCAGCCCGATCGCCTTCTAAATCTGTCCTGCAGATGGTCCAGGAGTCAGCATGTTTTTACATGAGTAGAAGGTGTGCTTTTATTTAAAAGGCATCTCTGGGTTATTTGTGGGCCATAGGAATTCGTTATCCCCCCCCCAAAAAAAAACATATAGTCCGGCCCCCCACAAGGTCTGAGGGACAATGGACCGGCCCCCTGCTGAAAAGGTTTGCTGACCCCTGGCCTATGTCTTACATGGACCGAAAACTGCATTCAGAAACCCAGTCACAACTGTGTCATGAACTTCATCTAGCACACATCCGGCTCTTAAAAATGCAATAGAATTCATATTCTCTGTCTCATAATCCATCACTCATTCACACTTTTCCACTTGCATCGTAATTTTTATTATATTGATAGTCTTCACATCTGTGGCCTAAAATATAATAGGTGACTGGTTACACCGAAAACCAATCACCCTTCTCCAGTGGTAGCCATGTAGACCCAGGGCAGCTTACAGATTCTGCTTCTGTGACCTCTATATACATAGAGAGAGGAACAGAGAAAGCTCCTTTATACTGAGCCACACCATTGATCCATCTACAGTGGTACCTCGGGTTAAGTACTTAATTCGTTCCGGAGGTCTGTTCTTAACCTCAAACTGTTCTTAACCTGAAGCACCACATTAGCTAATGGGGCCTCCTGCTTTCGCCGTGCCGCCAGAGCACGATTTCTGTTCTCATCCTGAAGCAAAGGTCTTAACCTGAAGCACTATTTCTGGGTTAGAGGTGTCTGTAACCTGAAGCGTATGTAACCCAAGGTACCACTGTAATTCGATACTGTCTACACTAATTGGCGGTGGCTTTCCAGGGTTACAAACAGGGGTATTTATCAGCTGTAACCAGAGATGTTGGGGATTCAGCTTACAACCTTCTGCATACAAACCTGAGGCATACTCTGCCTCCACACAGTCAAAGGCAGAATACCAGTTGCTGGAAACTACAAGAAGGGAGATTATGTTGTACTCAGGTCCTCCTTTTGAGTTTTCCATGGGTATCTGGCTGTTCACTGTGAGAACAGCATGCTGGACTAGATGAGCCACTGACCTGATCCAAAAAGAACTGTTCTTATGTTCTTATCACGGAGCTACAGCCCTTTCATATGGTCAGTTGCCATCACTGGACACCTGACCCATCACTCACCTGTTCCTGTTCACTTGTCCTCTTCCAAGCATGACAAGATGAGGAGAAGCACTCCGTTCCTCTTGGCCTTTTCCTCTGCACTGCTGCCAACAGTGGTGAGGAAGAGAGGGCTCAGCTGAGAATATCTTGCACAAGGACCCCTCTATACTGTAAACCACCACTAATTTCTGCAGCTTTATGTTCTGTATTCAAAATGTTATCTGAGGCCCTGCCTTCCCTTAGCTCTGGAAAAGGACCACTGCACAGTTGCACTAGGAGAAGTGTGGATAAACTTCATGCTTATGGGATTTACTTTGGGGGGGTTTTTTACTCAAAGCCTGAGGTCCACAGACCAGAATCTGGTGCAAAACAGGAGGTTAGCGGGGCAAATATACTCCAAGTATGAAAGAACAGCCCAGGGAAAGAGGGTACCTTCTATCATATGTGGTGGGTTTGTAAGAAAGTGAAGGCTTTCTGGTAAATGATATATAATGAACTTTTTAAAATGTTGAAATGTACATTTGTAAAGAAACCAGAAGCCTTCCTATTGGGTACTGTAGGTAGAGAAATACATAAGCAAGATAAAACATTGTTTTTGTATTCAACAACTGCAGCAAGAATATTAATGGCCCCAAAATGGAAACAGGAAGAGTTCCCAACAAAAGAAGAGTGGCAGATGAAGTTAATGGACTGTGCCAAGTTGTCGAAACTAAATGGGAAAATTCGAACCACCAGGACCAGACCTTTTTGAAAGACTGGAATAAATTTACACTGCATTTGAGAGACAATGCTAAACAATTGACATCATTAGTAGGGCTACAGGAAGTTTTGTAAGGTTAGAAATATCAATTATTATATGATGTTTAAATGGTGTATTTAAGATTTGGATTTAAGGGTAATAATAATAACAACAAAATGCAATATCAGAGTATAATTAGGAAAACCATTAGATGAGGAGGAGGGAAGTCTCAGACCAACATGGCCAAGTGGTTTTTATATATTATATGTAAGACAGATGTTTTGTCAATTTTTTAAAATAAAAATTAATATAAAATTAATAATAATAATAATAATAATAATAATAATAATAATAATAATAATAATAATATAAAAAAGAAAGAACAGCCCAGGGAATTGTGATCAGTACCAGAACCAAACTCATAGCCTACACAAAAATCTACTTTTAGTTTTCACTCCAAGAATTCTTGATTTAGGAGATCCTTATTTATACTCTGCCCACCCCTGTGCTAGGGTTCAGGTTTCAATTTTATACATATAATGTAACACATTAAATACATAAAAAGTTGAAAAGAATCACAATGTCAAATGGGTTTAAGTATGAAAATATATGAGGCTGCAGTGATTTACTGTAGGGTTGCCATACATCCAGATTTTCCCAGATATTTCCAGAATGCTGCATTAAAATAGCTGAAAAACTGCATTTTTGTGATTTTTCAGTGGAAAACAATAAAATCAACGATCTTCTCTTGGATACGCTTAAGTTGTAATATTCATATAATTGTTTTGGAGTTTCACACATTTTCATGGTTACCTTTGGCAGAACTCTAACTCCTGTGATGTTGCAAGAGAATAGGAGAGGCTGAAAGGGTGGAATCGGCGGGGGGTGGGGGGTGGAATGTTGTAAGTCATTGGTGCAGGTGAAATATTATGGAAGGAACATCTGTTTATTATTGCCATCCTGAATAGCTTACATTTTTACTGCTGTTTTGTTTACCAGTTCCATTCACTGAAAGATTTGCAAATGATGATGCAGGCTGAAAGAAGACTGGAATTGCTACTTGTCTATGTAAATCAAAACTGAAATGCGAGCAATAATCTTACTGGTGAAACTTATGTTAGATTTGGCCATTAAAAAAAGCTGACAAAAGTGTTTTCCATTACTGAAAATATTTGTATGTATAGATGCAAATCTTGGAAGTCATCTATCTGAAAGATAAAATTGCTGACATAACATTGTTGAGGTTACCTTCATGTAACCAGAACTATCATCCTTAGAGATTATTTTCTTAATAAGGAATTTTCAGGTTTTTTTCTGGGTAAACTCTTGCTTTGCTCAAGGATTCATCTAGTTTGTTTGTTTTTTCTTTGTTTAAAGAAGGCAATAATTGATCACCAAGCTACCCAAGTGACTGCCTGCACCCATATGAATTTGTCTGGGCCTTGAGATCAGCTACAGAGGAACTGTGTGGGTGTGGGTGGGTGGGTGGGTGCCATCAAGACTGAGATAGGGCTCTTTGTTAGTGGCCCCATGCCCATGCAAGAGTAGCAGTCAGCACGGGGGTGCTCATCTGACCTTCAATTGGTCACATCACTACTGGTGTTTCATAGGAAGGTAAATATACCTTATTCTATTGATGCTTTTGAATTATGGTGCAGGAGGAGACTCTTGAGAGTCCCATGGACTGCAAGAAGATCAAACCTATCCATTCTGAAGGAAATCAGCCCTGAGTGCTCACTGGAAGGACAGATCCTGAAGCTGAGACTCCAATATTTTGGCCACCTCATCAGAAGAGAAGACTCCCTGGAAAAGACCCTGATGTTGGGAAAGATTGAAGGCACAAGGAGAAGGGGGAAACAGAGGACGAGATGGTTGGACAGTGTTCTTGAAGCTACCAGCATGAGTTTGACTAAACTGCAGGAGGCAGTGGAAGACAGAAGTGCCTGGTGTGCTCTGGTCCATGTGGTCACGAAGAGTCGGACACGACTAAATGACTAAACAACAACAACACTATGTGTTGTTTTAACTGGTGTTGTTTTAATGTCATAACAAATTTTCCATTTTAGGTTATAGATTTTTGATACCTGATGCATTCTTTTAACAGGCTTTGCTGGTTTTTGCTGCAACTCAGACTAACAGGGCTCCTCCTCCTCTGGAATTTTATGAAAGCTTCCCATGGGAAGCTTTCCCCATAAGAAGCAGTATGTTATTCTTTGAAACAAAAGAACAAATAATCCTATTCTTGAAGTACTGTTGGACAACGAGCCAAATTCTGTCCTCCAGCTGGTTGCATCTGAGATCCAATCTCTCTCAGGGCATTGCAGAGGAGCAGCTGCATCACATCTTGAGCAAGTCAATGTGAGTTGAGAGACAATAGGCAATAAACAGTTTATGTATGTATTATTTATACCACACCTACAGCATTTCAAGTATGGCACTGAGGAAAGCTTACTTCTCTCTCACTTCTGCGTTATCAAATACAGTAGCTGTCCAGCAGAACTTTTCTGGGTAGCGAATGAGCTTGTGGGATCACCCACATAGGAGGTTGGCCTGGAGACCTTGGAAGACTTTGAGGGCTGAGTCATTAATAACTGAACCAGACTTGATACCATGCTTAGAGCTCGACAGGTGGATGTGTCTAGAGCACTATCCAGTCACGTTATGTCTGATCAATTGTAGTTGCTACTGTCCAATAATGTGGACACATCACTTGAGATGTTCAACCTACCACATGTATCCCCAAGCCTTGCCCATCTTGCATTGTAAGAGATGGGATTTATTGGGTTGGTCCAGGAAGTGGTAAATGCCCCTTTCCAAAAGAGGGTGATGCCTGCTACCTTAAAAGAGGCAGCGGTGTGCTCCCTCCTCAAGATGCTGGATCCAGAAGTATGTGACAACCACATCTCAGCTGCAAATATCCCTTGCTTATACAAGGTGCCTGAAAGGGTGAGAGTCATGCAGCTTCAGATGTAACTATCTAGACCCATTTCACTCTGACTTCAGGCATAGCTTTGGTACTGAAATTGCTTTGTTGACCTGATTGATGACGTGTATCATGGCTTCTAATTCTCCTTAAAGTCTCAGTGGCTTATGTCTCCATTGACTATGGTATTCTCCCGGGCTGAGGGTTCTCTGTGAGGGTTGAGTGTAGCATGGTATTATGGTGAAAGCTGAATCCCTATAAGACTGAGGTGCTGCAAATTGGTGGAGGTGCTGTGGAATGCTGGTTTCCTTGTCTCGGGATGGTCTCCTTTACTGGATGGGGTTGCATTTTTCCTGAAAGATGCCTAGCCTCAGGGGGTACCCTTGGATTCTTGGTTTCCTGTCGTGGAAAGTGAGCACAAAGTTATCCAAAGCTGTCTGGGGACTGTCAGTACTAAATGAGAGACTGCCTGTGCAAAAATGCTGCTTATTAATGTTTGCAGGAAGTGATCCTTCGAAATTATATTCAGATGCTAACATAGCATTGGTAGAGCATGAGATTCTTAATACCAGGTTTGTGGGTTTCCTCTGTTGTGGGGGGGTTGGATTAGATGACCCTCACGACCCCTTCCAACTCTACAGTTCTATGGTTCTATGATTCTGTAGTTAATGGCATGAAAAACCAAAGCTTGACAAAAGAGGATCTGGTTTCTCGGCAGTTCATTGGGCTGTGCAAGTGGATATCTCTATGAGTTTAATAAAGCTTCAATTTACTCCTTCTCGTGATCCACATGACTAAGTACAACACATGCCTGCTTCAAACAGATCAGTTTATAGCACTAGCATTTCACATATTTCTTGATTATTCACTTAATTTAGGTTTTATCCTATTCCTCCTAAGGTCTAATTTCCATCTGAACTGCAACATTTCCAGCAGATTTAAAAGAATGAAGCATATTCACTAATATCAGTATGGGGCTTTTGACTTTCCATGGCAATAGCCTGCCTCAGGGAATGTTATCAGTGTGTGTGTGTGTGTGTGTGTGTGTGTGTGTGTGTGTGTGTGTGTTTGCTGCAGTACATGAGGATCCCAAAGAGATGCCAAGGGTTAGGTCTTATATGTCCCAGCGTTCCCTTCATAAACAGATTTCCCATTACTGTTAACAGAATAAATGGACACCAGCATGTACTTCTGCAAAGTAACAATCAAAGCAAAGGCTTAATCTAAAAGGAGATAAAGACAAAACTAAAAGGGGAAATGACTGCCTCATCAAAAAGATAATGAAGTTTAAATGAGATACAGGACATAAATGCAATGCAGTTCAAACCAATAAACGCTTGGAAAACCTTGTACTATGAATTAGCAATATTTCAATAAAGACCGAATTAACATTTTATGTTTATGATTTGGTAGATGAAATTGGAAAATTTTTACTTGCATTGTCCAATTTTGTTTTTATTTATTTATTTATTGCTCTGCAGCAAAGTGGCATAATCAGAACATCTTTCAAAAGTGCTGTCAGTCCGGAGAACTAGCAGGCGTGTCTTCACAGGGGGTTTCTGTTGTTCATTTAGGAATGATCAGAAGTGTGGAAAGTCTCCCATTCAAATGGAGGTAGCATATGGTGCCGCATTTTTTTGCAACATTTCCCCATAAGAACCATGCCGCTTGCAATGACCCAGAGAGCAGATTCTCTGATTCAGAGCACTTGTGCCATGAAAAACAACAACCCTCATATGCATGCCCTTATTTCTCTATGCACCTGTGGAAATGCTGTCTTTGTTTTACAATGGCCTGGTTCACACTACATGCTAAGCCAAACTTTAGCTAAGCAAGACCACGTGAGTCTCCACCCCCATGGTTCAGCCCGGACACAGAGGTCCAGCTCCAAGGGCCTTCTGGCGGTTCCCTCACTGTAAGAAGTGAGGTTACAGGGAACCAGGCAGAGGGCCTTCTCAATGGTGGTGCCTACCCTGTCGGATGCCCTCCCATCAGATGTCAAAGAAATAAACAACTATATAACATTTAGAAGACATCTGAAAGCAGCTATCTTTGATGTTGGGTGTTTTATCATATTTTTAATATTCTGTTGGGAGCTTCCCTGAGTGGCTGGGGAAAACCAGCCAGATGGGTGAGGTATAAATTGTTTGTTTGTTTGTTTGCAAGCTCCTGGAGAGAAGCTCACAGCTGCCTTTCTCCTCCCCAGTACTTTTTGTCGCTGCGCTGAATTGAGCTTTGCCAAGGTTTGACTTCACATGTAATTGAAACCCAAACTTATGCTTAAGTTCTTTCCTCACTATCCATGTGCTGTAACTGAGAGCAAGAACAAACATGGCTGAAAGCAATGCAGGGTGACAAAATGAAAGGTGAACCAGATTGTGAATTCTGTCCTTGCTCATGGTCTCTAGATATTCATTGGTTCTCTGTAGATGGACCTGGTGAATGTGTGGAGCTCAGGGGCAGAACAGCAGGCACATCCTACTTCCCTCCAGATGTCCAGCTTACACACTCCACAGCTGTGCCAAAGAGGCAATCATCAGAGATGTTTTGGGCACTGTGCATTATGCTTCAGTGCATGGGGTAGAGTACCTTGTCGCGAACCCTTTTCAGCTCTTCAGCAGTTCCTTTTGATAATGTGGTGAGCTACAGTTTCCGATGTTAATATGCCTCTCTGCTCCAGAGTTTGAATTATTATTCAGTGATGTCTACTGCAAAAAATGTAATCATAATCAATTTGCAAAAACCGAAATTGGCAAACTGTGATTAAGATCCTGCAGACCCAGGCTAACAATAGTAATCACAGGAAAGAAACTCCAGGAATGAATTTAAAATTATAAACACAATTAGAAGTTAAGTTTGCAATCTATGCACACCTCCTTAGGGGTGCGTCCCAGAGTACTTCCTATATGTATGCACAGGACTGGGCTGCAATATATTTCCATAAAGACATTCAAGCTGCACTGTTAATTTCAGACAATAATTGACTGTGCTTGCACAGCACAGCAAGTGATTTCCTTAGAAGAATATGAACAAAATCGATTTAGTGAGTTAAAAAGACATGAAGAGGTGGCATTCTTTCTGGAATTTTCCTTTCTGTAAGTTTGTTTGTATTTTTATAGGGCAGGTTGGGGGGAAAGCATCTGAGATTATGATCCCTTTTATGCTAAACTATCAAATGTTGATCTACATGATATTCTCATTCTGCTTAATGTTGCAGATGCCTGACGTGGTATAATTGGGGTGAAATGGTGAAAAGAAAGGCAGGAGAGGAATGAAAACAGCATTTCACTAGAAGGAAACAAAAGGTATATGTGGCACCTTTTTTTCCTTCTTTTTTTTCTTTGAAGCAAAAGCAATCAGTATGTCCTTGAGAGAAAAATAATCAGGGGAGAAGGATAATGAACTTGGTAAAGACACTGAAGAAGAGAAATATTGCCTAAATGGTTGATAAGGAAGACGCTGCGGAACACAATTCATTCCTTTACTTTGCCATACCTTACGTTATGGTGTCAGGGAGCGGGGAGAATTATTGTGTTGATAAAAACTTGAGGACAAGCTTCCTGAAGTAACAGGAACAACTGTGAGAAATTTTATTGGCAATCTAAAACCAGCTGACTGCCAGGAAACAGTGCTATTAAAATAAAATATAGTCCGAATCCAACATTTGACTAAACTTATAGAAAATGAGAAGTTTATACAATTGGTGTGTTTACCAAAAGAAGCCATGTGCTGCTCACACATGGTGCTGCCCTCCCCTGTGTGGTTGCTCTGGGAACATGCCAGTCTGGTAATAGGCTTGCGACTGGATTCTGTATATGTGGAGGCACATGTGAGAGCCAGTGTCAGCACATAGGCATTCTTCATTAGGCTACTGTGGTTTCTATGGCACTGGAGACTCCCCACAATGCTGCTTCCATCACAGAAATTGCTGTAGCCATGTGTGCAGCTGCTGCATGGAGCCCAAGCCCAGTGTCAACTCCACAAATGTCCAAACTGATCACATGAGGGCTACTGCCATGTGTGAACAGGCCCAGTATGTCTTAAATCTTAAGCTTCATGACAGAAACCTTGGAATAACATTGATGCAGCCAGAAGTGAATCTGTGTGGAAAGTTTTATTCATCCCTTCAACTGCTGAATGGTAAAACAAATTATGTGCTGATATCTAAACTAACAGATTATGTAACAGTAAAAGAAGGACAGCAAAATTGTAATCGCTTTATTCAGTTGGTCTTCACTTATTGTTTGCTGGGAAAGCAACACACCTTCTCCATTTAATATAATGAATTTGTTTACTTTATTGCCCATCTGAGAGCCGTTATGTGACTGAGCATGGGACTCAATTGTTTGTACAGAAGCTACTTTTCTGTTTTATTACTCTGTGTGTGTGTGCTATTTTTCTAGAAAAAGAGGTGCTGGAATGCACCATGAACATCTCCCTTGTTCTCTTAGAATGGCAATGGTGCTGACTTGAGAGGTGCCAGAACTGAGTTCCAGCGAGTTCCTGCTGAAAAAAGCCCTGTATGTATCTATAGTTGCATGTATATTTAACATACAAACATGAGTGCCTTTTTTCCTGCAGTGGGATCATCCCAGCCTTCCTATGGCCCAGTCTCCTGACTGCAAGGACATCACCTCAAAATATGTACTACTACCACCACCACCACCACCACCAATAATAACAATGATTGATTGATTGATTGATTGATAGATATTATGTCCCTCCCTTCCTCCCAAAAGAGCCCAGCATGGCAAACAACAAATGATTAAACAACAAAAACATGTTTTAAACTATTCCAATAGAGATGCTGATTGGGAAAGATCTCAACTTAAAAGGCTTGTTGAAAGAAGGTCTAATATTTAAAGAGAGGGAGTTCCAAATGGGAATTCCAAATTGGGGACAAGATTATATTCTGCGGTACCCCACAGCACAACTTCCAATGTGTCCAGATCAAGGGAAGTTATAGTACCACTCTATTCTGTCTTGGTTAGACCACAGCTGGAGTACTGTGTCCAGTTCTGGGAGCCACGATTTAAGAAGGATATTGGCAAGCTGGAATGTGTGCAGAGGAGGGCAACTAGGATGATCACGGGTCTGGAAACCAAGCCTTTTGAGGAATGGTTGAGGGAGTTGGGTATGCTTAGCCTACAAAAGAGGAGCCTGAGAGGAGATATGAAAGCCATCCTCAAATATCTTAAGGGCTGTCACAAGAAAGATGGAGAAAACCTGTTTTCTCCTGCTCTGGAGGGTAGGACTCAAACCAATGGATTCAAGTTACAAAAAAGGAGAATCTGACTAAATATCAGAAAGAACTTTCCGACAATAAGAGCTGTTCAATAGTGGAATGCTCTCCATCAGGAAGTTGTGGACTCTCCTCCACTGGAGGGTTTTAAGCAGAGGTTGGATGGCCATCTGTCATGTATGCTTTAGTTGAGATTCCTACACTGGAGGGACTAGATAACCAACACCACAGTTCTATAATTCTATGATTTTCTGAAACTGACCTTGGACATAGGAGCAGCACCACTGTAAAACAGTACCTCCAATATCCATCTTACTGTGTCAGCTCAAAAGTATACTATGGTCAGTGGCCTCAAAAGCCACTGAATGATCAAGAATAACAGGTCAGAGGCAGTATGCCTCTGAAGATAAGTTGCTGGAAATTGCAGGTGGGCAGAATGACCTGGTCCTTGAGTCCTGCTTGCAGTCATCTGGTTGGCTACCATGAGAACAGGATGCAGGACCAGATGGGCCAGTTTCAGTAGGCTCTTCTTCTGTGCTTATGAAAGCCTCCCAAATACTCCAGTGTATTTACAGGCTTGACTAACCAATGTGGTGCCCCCCCCCGCCATATGTTGTGGACAACACAACAATATTCCTATTGTTCCTGACCATTGGCCATGATGGCTCGGGCTGATAAGCCCACAGCTTCTGGAGAGCATCACATTGGGTTCCATCTTCTGTACTGTTTGCCAGCACTCATTTTGCAATTTTTTGAAATGCGGATGCTTTTTCAAAGCATAGGTTCATTGACCATATCTCACAAGCTGTCAATTTAAAATATCATTCTTTTGTGTGGGAACTCCACATAGCTTGCTTTTATTTCGGAAGCACCTCCACCCCCACTGCCCTTATCCTCATGCTTTTATTCATTTTAAGCAAAGTCTTCTCCTGACATAACATTCTTATATCTGCAGCACAGAATTGCCTGTGTGTCTGTTTTCTTTTTGTCTCTTGATATTTTGTTAAAGCCAACTACAAATATCAGCTCTTTCATTAGCACATGCAGCAGAGCTATCAGGACCTGTATTTGTACAGTTCTTGGCATTGTCTACAATGCCGGGAATTCTTTTAAAGCCTTTACAATGCTGTACCCAGTTTTCATAAATCACGAGAGGTCTTGTCATTTAAGAAGCGGACAGTATTTGCAGAATTCCTTGACTAAGCTGATCAGTCATACCTCTGAAAATGCTTTCAGTGTACGCCGTTGTCTGTTAACACCCTGCATTACTTCACACACACACACACACACACACACACACACACACAGAGGGGGGTGCATCTGGGATATGAAGTTTCTTAACGCATTTTTCTCTTTTAGTGACTGTTATGCAAACTTTCCATAAGAGTACTACTGATTGTGTTGAGTACGTGGGACAACGGTTTCACATGCATAAATCTATGTTAGATCCTGCTGCATAGGATTAAAGCGGTCTCTACAAGGATGAGCCATCTGATCATGCATGAACAGGATGGCGGGAAGCAAGCTAGACACATCGGGTTGTCTTCATTGTTGTGCTGCATCATAGCAAAGATTTCTGCTTGTGAAATGGAATGTTCTCCCCCTCTCATCTCTCACACACCCTCTTACTATGTTCTAGGGGGTCCCTCAAGCTTCTGTAGCAGATTTGGGAGAAGTTCAGGGCACATGTTGGCACAGGAGAAGTGTGGAACGTACTATTGCGCAAGTGGTAATCCTTGCACTGACAGGACATGGTAGCCATTTTCACATGTCAGCTCAAGCCATACTTTTCTGATGGAGTTATATTTGATGGACTGATAAATGGCCTAATAAATGTCTTGCCCTACTAAGAATGTTTCAATTTTATTAATGTCTAACTGAGTAAATTTTACAGATCACAACTTGCCATAATTATGGTGTAAATCCACTTCAGAAATTTCTCACGACCTTTCAACAGACCTATAGAGGATACTCACTTTGGTTTTGCTTGTACATTTGTTTAGAGAGAAAATGTACCTTAATTGCTGCTCCAATATGCAATTCCCCCTTGGCTTGAATCTTTATGTTTACTTACTTAGTACAATGTGGCATTGTAGTAGTATTAGTAGTAGTTCCAGTGGTGATTTCCTATCCCACCACTCAGTGTGTAGAAATAGAAAGTCTAGTCAGCATTGCTATCTGCTAAAATCAGATTCAGAAGCAGCATGCCTCTGAACACCTGTTTTTGCGGAGCAACAATGGTGGTGAGCTACTGCTTTTATGACTTAGCTCTGGGCTTCTCACAGGTAACTGATTGGCTGCTGTGGGAAACAGGATAGTGGATTAGATGGGCCTTTGGCCTGATCCAAGATGGCTGTTCTTAGGTTCTTATTGCTGAAACATATTGTCATGTGGTTGAATAACAGGTGCTATTTTTTGTCTCTTCATGTTGGAAATTTCCACAGAGCGTAGTCTTACAGAGTTGTTTTAATAAGTGATCGTGAGTTTCCAAAAATCGAAAAGTCACATTGCCTAACAATTGAAACATGAGACTGACCACTCCTAAGTTCAAGAGGTAGAAAGCCATTATCAAGAGATGATGGGGGGGGGGGTATTGACTCCAGATGCAGTTTCAACTAATAGATGAGGGGAAAGTATTTTACCATTTCATTTATTGGGAAAGTCACCATATGATTACTTTAAAATTCATCAGTCCCAGGATTCTGGACTTTTACTTTTATCTTCATTCCAACACCAGCTGGAAAATCGAAGTGGTGATTCTAGCTTTCTGTAGTTGCTTGTGGCATTCACCATCAGTATCTGAAATCTTTATTTCCATGGACTCATTGCAAATGATCGGTTCTCGCTGCTTGGCAAAGATGGATGTTTAGATGCCTGGAGCATAAGCCTGATAAGACAGGCATAGAGGTGATATTGGCAGGTTGGGGAAAATAAAAATTGTGGTTGGAAGGGGAGTAGCTTCATGTTATTTGAAATGAGATTTGTTTTTTTTACTTTGAGGAACTAAGATGTCAAACAAAGCATATAATTCTGAACTTTTAAGAACCAAGGATTACAACAAGCTTAAACATGCATTTCTGGATTTAAGTCTAACACCCTAGGGACATAGGAAGCGGCTTTGCACCAAGTCAGACCATTGGTCCATCTATCCCATTACTGTCTACACTGCCTGGCAGTAGGTCTCAGGAAGGGCATATTCCCAGCCCTACCAGAGATTGAATCTGAAACCTTCTGCATGCAAACCAGATGTTCTACCACTTTGCAATAGCCCTTCCCCATCACCATTTACAGCTTAACATTTATATAACACTCCACATAAAATATTTTGGTAATCATTGCAACAATTCTGCAAAGTAGGTCAGTTATGCTATCGTATTACAGAGGGAAGGCTGAGTGGAAGCCAGTGGGTATTGCTTTGTTGATGGACGGCATCCATCAGGTGAAGGGGAAGAGAGGGCCTTTTCCATTCTGTCTCCTTCTCACTATAGCCCTGCTGGTTTTGACAGTTCAAGCTTCAGAGCCCCCCAAAATGTAGGCCCACCACTGCCTCTGCTGACTCTCTAGCCATTCTGGGAACTCTGCTACCTTAAACATACTGTTACAAAATGCAATGAAAGGAATGGAAAAGATTCTGTAAGCTTCCATATTGTTTCCAACAGCACTGTGACTGGAATTTATTCCCTGGCTGGAAGCTACAGATGTCAGTCACAAAATGGGCCTCTTGTCTTTCTTTTCACCCCCCCACCTTGGTGTTTTCCTTTTGTGGAGAGCCTGTGGGGAGTCATATCATATTCTATCCAACTTGTCTGTGTATCTCCAAAGTGTTTTGGAGGCTTTGGGAGCATCCAATTTGCCTTGGGCATCTTCATAGAAGAACTGCATCACTTTGGAAAAGGTCCAAATTTACCTGAAGGAGGCCATCTTGATTCTTTATTCAGGCTTAATTCAAAACAAGCATACATCCCTAGTCTGAACCATTCATATATTCAATTTCTCCTATTTTGCCTGCATTTTGTTAACTAGCAGTTCAGTCCCTTCCAATAGTCATTTAAAGACCCAGAGTTCTATAGCACGCTCCCTGTTCCCAACCAGGACACCTCTGCCTGTATTCTTTCGGTTTTAACATGGATTCCCATGTACTTCCAACATTCTTGACTCGCACAGGAAGGATTCTACAAATGGCAATTGGGAAGGGAAAGTAGTTTTTCAGTTGCATTGAAATAGTAGCACCCTGATTCCATCATAGTTCTTTTTATGCTAAGGTCACCAGACATTCCGATTTCCCAGGGACAGTGCCTGGATTTACAAATCAGTCCCCTGACAAAATCCATCTATTTAGTAGGAAGTTGAAAAGTGTCCCTGGTAACCTTATTTTATGTGCACTGCACAGACTGGTTAATTTGACACTGTGACTGGGGGAATATGAGAGGGAACTGTTGAGAACAGAGCATATGACTGCGTGCTCCGAATTAGCCGCTGGAACATTGATTCTGAGAGGATTATTGACTTCCTAAGTGATTTGTTCTCCACGGGGTATCATCTCGAGGCGCAGTCCTTTGTGTAACCATAGAACATAGCAACATATCCTGTGAATGGTGGGTGCATAGCAGTAAGCAGTTATGGAGAACACCAGCAGAGAAACGAAACCCAGAGTGGCAGCCATTTTGAGATCAGCTTGTTGTAGTAAAGAATTTGTAAACTGTTAAGTAAAGATTGCTTGTTTCACACTGCAGTCTCTGGTGGCATCGTTTTATATACATTTGCAACAGCAACTATTATGTGGTGTCAAGAAAGAAACTGAAAGTAAAACTGTGAAGCAAAAAATAAAAAAGGTTAAAAAAATGGGCCAGCTTCAGCCTCCAGGTGTTTGAAGGAAATTCTGCAGAGATGTGGAGAATATGGAAACTTAAATTTAAGCTGTACTGTGTTGTAAGTGGAGTAGATAACAAAGACTAATGGCTTGAATCAGCACTATATTCTTCATGTGGCAGATGAAGTATTTCATTCTTTTCAGTTTGATGGTAATGCAGAAGAAGGGGAATCAAATTTTGATTACCACATATGAAGCATACTGTGTACTGTACTCAGAAGACATGTTGCATTGGAATGGTACAAATGTCCAGGCCATGATCTGAAGGCACATGGTAGAGTAACAGAGCTCAGCAGGTGCAGAGGCAAACAGTGTGGTGAAGGGCAGGCTGCTAAACAGGCTTGAGGGCTGGGAGGGAAAGTGGGACCGTTTTGTCAAGGGAATGCTGTGCTCACATTGAGGAACCAAGCTTGGAGCTGCAGTTATATAGAGCAACCAGAAGCTTAGCTCAGTTAGTGCTGATAACACCAAGGTTGCAGGTTTGATACCCATAACGCACAGCGACATACTTCTGCATTGCTAGGGGTTGGACTGGTCCATGGTGTCCCTTCCAACTCTATGATTCTGTGAGATTCTGTGAGATTCTGTGAGATAAAGTCACCTAGGCCAACTGGGCTGATGAGCTGAAGTATCCTGTCTGGATAAATTGGCGGCACTGCAGAACCCTCAGGCTGATTGCTGCCACACTGGCAAAGGAAGGAAAGTGTTGGGACTTTGCTTCCAGAGTCCTTGATTTGAGTTCCTTGAAACCTTATGAGAAATCTTCATGAAAATGAAGAAGCTTTGGGCTTGGATAGTGCAATGGTGCTTCATGGTTTGCCAAAATCGGTTGTTTCAGTGATTTGGTGGAAGGATGATAGCTTTATCACCTGGATAACATTTGTGGGGGGGGGGGGCAAGGCTACATATTTGACTTATCTTGGTTATAAGACTGTGGGAGTGACTTCATTCCCTTCCCCCTTTTGTTGTCCATGTGTGCTTGAGGGTCAATGATACAGGCTGCATTCAGACAGCACTTTATTCAATTTCCCCCATGCCTCCCCAATGTAATTTGCACATCTAATGAGTTATTTCACACAACGAAAAAGCCACTTCTGAAAACCTTGCAGAGTCTACTGGAAGTTTAGTGCTAATTTCTGTGTTAATTGCTTCTAGGAGGAAAAACAAACCCCTGTTTGTAACCCCATTAACCTGGAAAATTGTGGGAATTTTGTGCTGCTATTTTCCCACCGGTTTCATGGATTGTGGCAAAATTTTGTATTCCTGCATACTCTTCTTTCCCTCAATTTTTGTAGTGAAAGAGAAGCACGTATGCACATAAAGGCTGGCAGCAGTGACCGTGTTTTATCATACCACATCCAGTGGCATGAAGGAAATTTAGCATGACGTGGCAGTACGCCGGTCAAAAAGCCAGAATTCTCTAAAGCAACAGGTCATTACAGTGCAAAAGGAGTATTAAAACACCAAGACAGAAGCACTAGCATTTTTACCAGGAAAACTAACACAATAATACCCATGCATACCCCCATACTTAAGCTAGCTAGCCTCTGAAGAAAGCCCTTTCAGGAAAACAGCATAATTTTAATTTCCAGTTAATGTTTCACAGGTGTTCAGCAACAGGAGAGGAAGCAGCTGGGGGTGGGATGCTATTGGGAGGGGGGGGAAACTTGCCCACCTCCAGCACTGTGTAGTGCAATGAATGGAGTAATAGTGCTTGATAAATTGGGCAGCCTTTTCAAATGCACATTTTCCTTTCAGTTTAGTTCCAGAACTGCAGCAATACTGCTGTCACGACAGAAAGGAAAAGCTTATAAAAGGTGCTTTAAAAACCTTATCGCCACAAAACAGTGCAGAGTATTGCATAACGTAATACCTTAAAATACCTACCTTTTCATTGGAGCTGCAGCATATTTACATACTTCATTTATATGGCCTACTTATTCCTTTGCTGAAGGAACTCCTCTTTCCTGCAGTATCTCCCCAAATATTGCGTACATTTTATATTATGTAGCTATTACTTTCTCATCTCTTTAGGTTATTGGACAGGTAGCCTTAGATAACACTAATCGTTACTGTTCCTTGCAAGAGAACACCAAGATGGAGAGGTTTTTCACAAGAATTGGCTGAGTCAATCTCTGCATAAAGTTTATGATCAGGAAGGATATGCTACATCAAATGAACGAGAGAAAGAAAATACAAAGAAAATCTTTTGTTCTGAAGAAGCGTGGTTTGGGAATATAAAGGGGGGGGAGATGAATTTTGTCGCTTCAGAAGAGTAGTTTGGTGGGAAGACATTTTTAGTGAGCCATATTTTTATAATCTGGAGAACATTCCCCTGAAACATTAAATATTTTAAGACTCCCTATGTTGAAGATTTGTTTCATTTTGGGTGATATTTTCTTTAAATCACAAGCAGGATGTTTTCTTTTTATGTCTGACTCTGTAGGCCTGTGCCAACATCACAGAGGCTGTCACTAAAATACCGGAGTGTTGGGACATTTATTATTATATATTAATTATTTATAAATGTCATAGATATCTGCAGAGTAAAGAAAAAGGGAAGTTAAGATGAGCATGCATTCAAAATGTTCCTGAGAACATTTTAAATATTCAGCTCAGCCACAACCAGGATACAAATTTCAACTGCAAGAGTCAACCGTCTGATGAAATGTATTGTATGTTGTTGCACTTAAAAGCTTAATCTAGACGACACAAAGAGCATGGGGTCTGTAGTCCTTTGAGCTGTGAAAATATTGATTCATTGGGCACATGTGTCATTCAGTTGCACATGAACATTTAACCAACTTCACACTGCAGCATGGCATTTGGATTGTCTTGGGTATGTAAAAACATATATATTGGAGTTGGATGACTATGCAGAATTTAGAGATTAGCCAAGTTTAGACAAGGCAGATATCATCAGAATGTAGCTACCCAAATAATGGAACTTCATGCAAATAATGGTTGAATGGCAGCAAACATAGAGAGACCCTGATGTTCTTCTACCACAAGTTAGGAGAAAACTCTAGGTGCTGTCAGAAATCCCTCCAGTCTTGAGGCACCACATTTGCTCTATAGACACATCTTGGTTGGTCTATTTATTGAGACTGATACTAGGAAGTGTTTGTGGCTCCTCTCTGCTGGTTGACTTCCTATGAGTCTTTCCAGTTTCTTTCCAGGTTGCTATCTCACAGATAGGTATTGGGGAGAAAATTTCATTTCAATGAAAATCTATTCAGTGTGTGATTTCTGAAATAATACACTAACCAAAGCACAGCCATCCTTTGAAATTTGCACTTCTTTGAATTTTGCAATGCATTTCTCAAGACAAGTAAAGATTTATGTACCTCTGGTTACAGACACCTCAGGTTACAGATGCTTCAGGTTACAGACTCCGCTAACCCGGAAGTAGTACCTTGGGTTGAGCACTTTACCTCAGGATGAGAACAGAACTTGTGCTCCAGCGGCACGGCAGCAGCAGGAGGCCCCATTAGCTAAAGTGGTGCTTCAGGTTAAGAACAGTTTCAGGATAAGAACAGACCTCCAGAATGAATTAAGTTCTTAAGTGGTCACTGTACTAGGGTAAACTGCCCATAACTCTATGTATATTGCTGAAAATAATACACAAAATGCATTATATTAGGTAAATCTGCAAGCAAAAATGTGTATATTAGAACTTCACAATAAAATGCTAATAAATGTTCATAAGATCTTTTTTAGAAATAAATCACAACCTGATATGGAATGTGGTGAACTGTATATAAGATTGGGGGGGGGGGGAGAAACCGAGAAACCAATGTTAACCAATATGCCCATCCCTACCCACAGGCTTGGCAAGCAAAGGGAACATTTATATCACTGGGCTGACTGTTGTTTTCCTAGTCCCAGGTGTATTCATAGCTGTCAACTTTTCCCTTTTCTTGCGAAGAATCCTATTTGGAATAAGGAAATTTCCCTTAAAAGAAGGGGAAAGTTGACAGCTATGGGTGTATCTTATCATGATCTTTCCTCTCTGCTGGGCATGGAGAATAGGAAGGAATGGCTAAAGTGCCTAGAGGAGGCAAGGCACTGGGAGAATGGGAAAGTGATTGTGTCGGCAGAGAATGGGTCTTGAGATGACACGATTTGGGTATAAGAAGCAGCAGCTTCTGGTGAGATCTTACGGGGCTCTCATGAAATCTTACAAAGTAATATAGTATTTATATAACCATCTCAGATTTTATGAAGGTTCATTATAGATTTGAGCTGCTTCTTTTGCAGGCTATGTTGTGTGGCTCATTATATAATTATGAATAACAGTGGACAGCATAACATCGTCTGTCCATTAATATAATTATGAGATATTACTACCTGGAATTTACTGGCGACAGTAACTGACTTTGGGTTATTGGTATTACAGGTCCAATAATTTGGGTTTAGGAGTCTTTTAAAGTACCCAATGCAATTAAAACGCACACAAAAACCAAAACACACACAAAGAAAAAAGGGCTCAACTAATCTTAGCCTGCTTTTTTAGTTTATATATGGCTTTTGTTATTCTTTTAAACATTAAAAACATTGTTCATGGTCTGTCTGACTGTAGAAACAATCCAAGTGGTCACTTGCCACTTGTTTTTAGAGGTGCCAAGATGCAATAACTTATCTGAAATTTAGTTCCCCGAATCCCTTGATGTGCCACAGAGGACACTAGAGAGCATTATTTGGATGGTGTAGGACAACCAGTTAGGATGCCTTTTGCTCCTGTCCTGAAAGTATTAAAACTATATTCAGAATGTAGGACCGGCCATGTGTTCTATAGCCTAATGCTAAGATTCTCCACACCAGGTTGGAGCACAGCCACAGATATCCCAGTGCAACATCACAAAACATCATGTTACAGTAATATACGGAAGCTGCCTGTTGGAAAAGCAGATAACAAGGGAGAAATCAATTCAGCTGGACTAAAGGTCACCACCCTGTGCCAAATATACAGATGGCAATAAATTGGACTGGAAAGGGCCAGCCAGGGAAAAAAAGCTTAGAGGCAGAACATTAATAAGTGAGGCTGTGGTCAAATCAGCTGCTGAGCACCACTATTCTTGACACTTCCACATCCAGATATACTGAAGAAGAAGAAAGCTGAAATCAGAGTTAACCAGAAATCTCTGTAAATCCCAGGGAAGGAATATTTTTGCACTGGCCACAAGACTCAGCTGCTATCTGTGAGTGTAACCACTAGCAGAACTATCAAAGAACACAGAACAGACAAAGGGAAAGTGGTACATTTGCTTCAATATCTTTCTCTCTCAACACATGGTGATTGGAGAGCCCTGGTAAAATCACTCCTCTGATTAAAAGCTAGACTCTTCAGTCACAAAAGAGTTCTCCATGCTTCATACCCCACCTTGACTTTTTTCTTACATGTCAAGCCTGAGGAGAAAGGTTTCCTTTTTGGCTCCCTACTCACACAGTTTTTTTCCAGCATCTGAATCTCTGAAGTGCCCCGGGTTGCTTAAAGGGTCCCTGCCAGGAGTGGACGTCGGACTCTCAAATTTCAGTGGCTCCCTGTGTGACGCTAAAATTTGGCACATGCACACAACACCGCCTCTCATGCTCTGCTCTACAGCATTGTCGTGGCGCTCCCTGCAGTGTGGCACCCAGTGCAGCCACCCTAAAACTGCCTCTGCTGCTGCTTCAGTGTGGAGCGCTTCGGAGAGACCCTACTTTGATTCAGACACATCCTCAGCCTTTTCAAAGTAGCCCACCTCGGGTTGGGATTCCTCCACATCTGATGCACAACCGTCCTACGCAACCTCCAGAATCAGAGGCCTCCTGGCTTTGAATGCCAGTTGGTGGAAAACAATGCAGGATACAACTTGTCCTGCTTGTGAGCTTCTCATCGATCGCTATGGGAAACATGTTGCTGGACTTTGGCTCTCCCAAAGGGCTCTTCTTATGTTGTCATATACTCAAAAGGCCTACAGTTAGGGCACAATCCGAACCTCTGGTGAGCAGGAGTGGCATTAATGAAGCAGCAGAGCCACCGTCACATCTGGAACTCTGCCACTTGTGCTGACCAGGGTAGAACGCAGTACAGAAAAAGTCTGGGGTTTTCCTGCGGCATCTCTAGGCTGGCACAGAAGAGAAGCTGGACCAGTTTGGGAGCTGGCAGATGGCTAGCTGGATCAAATCAGTAGTCTCTTTCTCTGAAATGCCCTCTCCCCATCCCTGAAATACCCTCTTTTGAGTGTATGCTGGCTACACCTTGAAGCTGACCCAGAAACTCCAGCGGGTGCAGAATACCACGGCAAGGCTTCTTACAGGGTCCTTACCATGGGATCACATTCATCCAGTGCTTTACCAACTGCACTGGCTCCCGGGGGAGTACAGTGCCAGGTTTAAGGTGCTGGTTTTTACCTTTAAAGCCCTATGCAGCCTAGGACCCATATACCTACAGGACTGCCTCTCCTGGTATGCCCTGCGGAGGACCTTAAGGTCCACAAATGACAACACTTTGGAGATCCCAAATCGCAAGGTGCGATTTTCAGCACTGGCCCTGACTTGGTGGAATGCTCTGTCACAAGAGACTAAGGTCCTGTGGGACTTGACATCTTTCTGCAGGGCCTGCAAGACAGAGCTGTTCCTCCTGGCCTTTGGTTTGGACTCAGTCTGACCCTTATGTTTTCCCTCCCCTTAGGGTTTTGATCTATGAGCTACTTTTAAAATGAGGCTGCATTTTAAATTGCATTTTAACCTGTATTTTAAATTGGTCCCCCCCCCCCCCATTATGTTTTTATTGTAATTTTACTGGTGTTAGCCACCCTGAGCCAGGCTCTGGCCGGGGAGGGTGGGGTATAAATTATTATTATTATTATTATTATTATTATTATTACTACTACTACTCACAGCAAGGATATTGGCAACAATATCTTACACCCACTTCTGGTTTAGGCCAGTGCAGCAGAAGTAAAACACCCCCAACCCTTCAGCAGAACAGCACAATGGATTGGTCTGCTTGTTGTCCAATATTATGGTGATAGGGTGATTCTCTGATATCAGTAGAAACTTTTTTAGAATAAGAATTATTGGAATTAAGCAAAGAATGGTCCATTCATTTCCTTCCCAAGACCTGCCTAGCTCTACACAGAACTGTAAAAAGGAATTTATGAAATATCTTTTTTTTTTGGTACCTGTGTTAAAGCATTGCGAGTGTGTTAGTAGATGTTTTCTTACTTTAAATTACACTCAAATTAAACAAAAATAAAGTAAGATTGCAAGCATCAGTGAGATGCAAATGCCCATCTTTTTCCAATGCAACTCTTTGAATTTTGTAAATCACTTATTTGAATGAGAATACTTTACATTTCCAATACAGTTATTGTGCATAAGCACATTTTAAACCATTTTTAAGAGGATGAGCAATTTAAAGCTTTTTTGCATTAATTTTGGGCTGATTTACAGTACTTGCTACTGACGCATTAAGAGATTTAATGAACTTTACTAGGATAAAAATACTCAATTCAAATTAGTTCAAAGAACTTCAGCTAGTTTAATGGAATGTTTCACTGGTGAACAGGAGAATAAATAGTATATTACTGTTTTATACATAAAAGAAATTCCTATAGCAAATATATCTGCTGTACCAAAAGTAATAACATTCATTTTTATGAGTCATTAGCCCTTCATTCTAAGAATAAATCAAAGGAATAACTTTAAATCATGTGTATTTTAATATTGTGTTCGGGTGCAGTGAGAGCAAAAGAGTGAATCCAACATTGTTTTAACATTATTTATGCACAAGGAGAGGGGAATAATTTAATGTACAATTCCAAGGGCAGGCAATTTGTTCAGCACTGAATACCATATAGCTCAGTGGTTCTTAAGCTGGGGCTCGGGAGCCATCAGTGGTTCCTGGCACACTTTCAAGTGGTCCCTGGGACCATGGAGGAAAATAATAGAGGAGAACGATGGAGAGATGACGGTCCCACTGAAATTTTCACCCCGTGCTGAAAATGCAAGGCACTTTTTAGCCTAAATGTTATGAAATTTAAATTGACAGGCAGCTTGCCTCTTCGACATTGGAAGCAATTGCAGTAGAAACTTCACAGAAACTCCTGGCTGTGTGCATTTCTTTCCCCAGTACACTTGTAGCTTTGTCTGGATTCCAGCCAAAGAGGACAAAAGTAGCAGTCGGATTTCAATTTGGAAGGCCTTCAAATAAAACTTGGTGGGATAGCAATAACAATAATAATCAGAGCAGAATAATGGTTACAATAGGGAAAAAAGCTAAAGAATTGTAAGTAATTTTGTTTGTGGATGTAATTTGCATCATTGGTAGAGATCTTCTGCTTTGGTAAAGGAGCCTTCAAGCTAATTAGGAGGATGGGTGCGGCTTCTGATGCTGCTAATTTTCCATATTTGCCGTGTTGGAGGTAACTCGCCCCCATTTCCCAACCCCCATATATTTGATTTAGTGATGAGTGGGCCTTGTGAAAAGTGAGCAGCAATTATGGGATGCTGGAACAGTAAGACGATGGATTCTACTTGTGTTCAGCCCACATTTGCGACACCACATGAACATGTTAAATGTGGGTTGATTGTTAAGCAGGTCTGTGTGCACCATTGAATCATAAGCCCTATTTGTGTGTGTAAATTTCTCAAACATTTCTTCTTCCATTTCTCCCATTTTTCTGTTTCATTCATAGGGTGATATAGAATTCCTTTTGAATTCTTGTGGGTATGAGTTTGTGATGACCTGGGAATCCAATTCAGAGGCTGAACCGGAGGAATCCCAGCCTGCACAGGAGTCCCCGCCTCCAGGGCCGGCTGAGCCGGGGCAGGGCCTTGAATCTGAAGGGCCCGCACCTGTGCCGGATCCTCAGGAGCAGACACCAGATGAATCCACTCTGGCTCCGGGGGTGATTGAGGACCCATTGCCTGCAGGTGCACCTCTCCCAGCCCTGTCAGGGGAAGGTGAGGCTGCCTCTGGGTCCAGTAACCCTCCAGCCTCTCCTGAGCTTCAGAGGCTCAGGGCAGAGAGGCAGAGGGAACTAAGTTCTATCAGGAGGAGTGTTCGCCTTAAGGCCAGGAGAGGCGAGTCACCTGTGGGCTGGGACTGCCCTAGGCCCCAGAGGAGATAAAAGCCAGTCAGCCCAGTCCCAGGTTGCGGGAGCAACGTCATTGGAAACCAGTTTCTGCCAGCACCCAGACCTGTTTTTCTGGAGTTCCTGACCACGCCCGGCTTCTTGCTTTGGACCCCGCTTCACCCTTGGTGGACAGTTTCCAGACGCTCGACCCAGGACAGGACTCTGACCATGCCTCACGGTAACCCCCCCCCCCAGGACCAGCACAGAGGTTGAGCTTACCTTACTGTAACATGGGGAACAGAGCTGTGCCCCCATCTCTCTCTCTCTCTCTCTCTCTCTCTCTTTACTACTATTAAGCATTTCCCCCATGTTATGTGGTCTTCCCCAGGCAGTTGTTCCAGGCAAGGGACAGGGGCATGTGCTAAACACAGATTCCAGGAAAGGAAAGTCATGTGCCACTAGTCCCAGTTCAGGTTCCAGTAGCAAAAACAGGTCAAGCAGAGCCTGGGATCTACCAGGGCAAGAACAAATAAGCCAAGGTCAGGTTCTGATCAGCAGGGGTCAAAAAGGAGTGGAAGAAATGTTCGGCCCAGCACTTCATGGCACAGTGCCACTCAACCTCCGTTCTCAAAACATGTGTGAATTAGTCCTGCTTTGGTTATTGTCTCCAAAGGACAGGTCGCTTCACCTTCAAATGCTCATCTGAGGCCTATTGGCAAGACTTTGCTTTATTCCTTTATGAAAGTGAATGAGACCCCAGGGAAGCTATGAAAGAAATAGAAGAGCTGAGGGGGAAAAGGTCTTAGGATAACTCATAATTGACAAAAACTATCTGGGCAGGAAATTGTGGCAGCCTGCCCATCAGTTGGAAAGTTAATTCAACTTCAGATAAAGGAATTTTAAAGGTGAAAAGGACAGTTAAACTTCAGATGAAGAAATAATAACAAAAGAACACAGTAAATCCTCAGAGATCTGTAGAAGGAACAACGGTGATAGTGTTTTATTTTTTAATTGGAAGGAGGCATTTAAAAGAGAGAGGGGGGTTGGGAAAAGAAAAACAAAATGCCCATCATATTTAAGTTCCCACCTTACAGACTAAGAGGCACATATTATAACTCTTCAATGACTATAATTTTACCCATCTACAATCAACCAAAACAATACTAACAATAAAATTCAGAATCTGCCAGCAATATTGTGATGAAGTCCTGCACACAAATCTTAAGACAATACCTCTATTGTGGTGTAGTAACTGTAGAATCCTCTCATAGCTAGAATATTCTAAGGGGAAACTCAATTATCTGAGTGTCCTAATGAAGCCAAACTGACACTATCCATGCACAAAGAAACACCTCTAAAAGCAGGGGGCGGGCGGGCATAAAACCTATTCACAAAGAGTAAGCATGTTTGGTGGACAGAGAATGCTGACTGACATGTTGCAGAAGCAGAGAAAAGAAAAGAAAAAACGGGAGACGGAGAATGGAATGGACTATCCTGACCTAAGGAATGGCTGACTGACTGGAACCTTGAACAGGAGCCCTGCAATATTTTATTGTTAACCCCACTTCTTATTTCTCCTTCCCTATAGGTGTCAGTACTATTCACCCATGGAACTTTATGTGTCTCAGACTGGACCACTTTCCAGGGGTTAAAGCTTTATATTTGTTTCCTCTGACAGGGAAAGGATTTACCTTTTAAATGAATCGGCCTGGATTTTTGTTCATGCTATCATAATTTCCACCCCTTTCTTCTTAGATCTATAAAGTCTGGCCTATGTGGAATCTCTTACTCTAGCAAATGCCATCCGTTGTTAAAACAAGTTGTGTACTGAATAAAACGTGACTCCGTGGAGTGGGTTACATGACCGTGCATTTTGAGGGGTTGTTATTCCTTCCTTCCTGCCTGCCTGCCTTCCTTCCCTCCCTATGCCATTGAATAACTTGAGCAAGGGTCATTTTTCATAAATGTTTTGCACCAAAAATGTAGCACAGTGTCACTGAATCTATCACGCTGAGCATCTTTGTTTACAG